>NW_027210350.1:0-80858 GCF_027789765.1 Dendropsophus ebraccatus | reverse complement strand
AACCCCCCCAATCATGTCCCTGGTAGCCTAGTTAACCCCCCAGTCATGTCCCTGGTAGCCTAGTTAACCCCCCAGTCATGTCCCTGGTGGCCTAGTTAACCCCCCAGTCATGTCCCCTGTGGCCTAGTTAACCCCCCAGTCATGTCCCTGGTAGCCTAGTTACCCCCCCCCCCCCAGTCATGTCGCTGGTGGCCTAGTTAACCCCCAGTGTCTGCCCCAAATGAAAAAAATAAACATCCCACTCACCTTTCCTCCGCTCCCACGCTGTCCAGGTCCTCTTCTCCCTCCTCTCTTCTGTGCCGGTCTTCTCCTGCAGGCGGCGCGCGATGAAATGACGTCATCGCGCGCGGCCCGCAGGAGTCAGAAGACGTGCGCCGCTCTGCGCCGCACTGGTGAGGCAGGAGCCGGCATACAACACATCTTCCTGTGTCTGTGCCAGCTCCTGCCTCACCAGCGTGGCGCACGTCACAGGAGGGCAGGAGTCAGAAGATGTGCACCGCTCTGAGGGGAAGGAGCCGGCACTCACAGCATCCTCCTGGCAGCTGTCACAGACACAGGAGGATGCCGTGTGTGTCGGCTCCTTCTCCTCCAGAGCGGCGCATGTCACAGGGGAGCCGCGGGCCACATCCGGAGGTGTCAGGGGCCGGATGCGGCCCGCGGGCCGGAGGTTCCCCACCCCTGCTCTACAAGTATTCTCTCAAGTTCCGTCAGAGAACATTGCTACATTGGGTTAGGACTCCCCCAACAAACTCTTCTCCTCTATGCTACTCTACTCTACTTTCAACTGTTCAAGCACCGCTATAACTACCTCTCTTCTACTCTACTCCTCAAGGCACCTCCTCAAGCACAAACAAGTTTAAGTAGTAAGTTATGTAAAGATTCAGTTTTTTCTACAAAAGTGTATTGTACTTCTAAGAGACTGCACATTAAAGCTGTTATATTTGTATATCACTGGCACTCCTTTCCTACGCACCAGCACCCATACACACAAACCGCACACCCTGGGTTATTTTTCCCCTTTCTGTGGGTGGTGTTACCGATAGTCCGGGTGGGTCAATTGGCACTCAGGACTACCATCACAAGAACCCAAGGGAGCCATCACAACCCGACCGGTCACCGACTATTTTGCGGATTACACCCAGCCACAACATAAAGCTGGTACTACCATCATACCTGTGTGCTGGACTAGCACTGTGTATAACAACTATACCATCTTAGGCTAAGCTTAGGATAGCATCCATTAATCATAGAAACACACCACACTAACAGTTCATGGTAGGAGTTGTAGTTTTGCAGCTTGTGGCCATCCAGGTTGCAGAACTACAACCCCCATTAATCCCTATTGACAGTTCATAATAAGAGTTGTAGTTCTGTAATAGAATACAGGATGGCAGAATGACACATAGACACATGAATAACACATGGACACATGAATGACAAAGGACACGAGGGGGGAGCATGGCATAGTACAAAGGGGGAAGAGGGTGGCATGCTATAAAAGGGAGAGAGGGTGGCTCGTTACACAGGGGGGAGGTGGTGACATGGTACTTAGGGGGAGCCAGTGGCACGGTACACAGGGGGGAGACAGCAGCGCGGAACACAGGGGGGGCAGTGGCATGGAACAGAGGGGAAGATGGTGGCATGGTACAGGAGGGGGAGACTGTGAGACAATACACTAGGATCAGTAAATCCTGAAGGTAATTGTCAGGAACTTACCTTACCTGGCTCTAGCGGCGTCTCAGCCTAGCTCGGCTCCAGCGGTCGGCTCGGGAGCGCGCCGTCGCTCCGCCCGCCGGAGCCGAGTGACGTCACGAAGACCCGACGGCGTCCCTAGCAACCGGGGACGCCGTGGTCTCACGTGACTGTCAGCCGGCCGGCCGGCACGCAGCTGCTGTGTCTTGCACTCAGGCTGAGTGACAGCCTTTGGTCCGGGCTCCTGGTCCAGTATAAAGTTCAAGCAGTGCCAGTAGGTAATCGCTGGCTATTAGTTCATCTGATCCCAGCTCCCCCCGTCCTATTCCTGCGCACCCCGTCCTGATTCCTTCTGCCTGATTTACTCGTGTTCTGACCTCTGCCTGACTTTTTGACTATCCTTGGGTTCCTGACTTTGTACTGCGTTGTCCGTGTGGTTTGACCTGGCTTGTTCCGTTACTCCTTATTGTGTTTGTCTGTCTGTACTGTTCAGTGTGTCACTTACGCAGTGTAGGGAACGTCTCCGTGGTTGTCCGCGACCGTCTAGGGTCGACTGAGGCAAGTAGGCAGGTGACAGTGGACGGGTTCAGTTCAGGGTCCACTGTCTGGTTGTGTTTGTCCCTTCTGACAGTAATTCATGGCTTCTTGATAGTTTCCTGAAGGTAAATACTGATTACTGATGCTTTCCTGAAGCCTTTTGATGCCTGATCTGGATTTCCTGTCAGTAAAAACTGACACGGACATATGAATGGGGCCTCAGACTTTCTCAATTATTTATCCTTAATTATAATGCAAGGTCTTCATACCTGCACATACAGGAAGCAAAGTCAGCAAGGCATCAAGTGTGTACTTATATTTATGTGCTTAAGAAAGTCAGTGCTATACATGGAATACATCAAAACATTTACAATTTAATCAGACCCATTGTATCAGAGCACAGCAGATGATAAAGTTGTGGGCTTATTTATATAAGTGCTTTTAGGATGACATACGTATTATCATCAGTATACAGAAGGAAAAGACATTGTGATTTTGTCTATTACAAGAACTATTGGTATTATTTGGAGTTATTATGATGCACATAATTACTATCAGAACTTTCTCTCTGCTGTACCCGGTCTGCTGAATTTCCATAAGTTAATATACAGTATTAAATTCACAATGTTTGTGCACCTTGTGAGAAAGGAGGAAAGATGATCTCACAACTGTAGAGCAAAGAGGGACTTTTTCTTTTTCTGACACGTTGCCATTAATACCTGTTTCCTGGTGGACATTGTTGGGAAATATGAAAAATTATTGAGCTAATTGTTGTTGTTTGCTTATGAGTAAGGAAAAAAACATACACAATTAAATACTTAAAAATGTTTAACACTTTCAACATTTTTTAAAATAATGTGACAGGTTACATTTAAAGTATCTTGTTCAAACATATTTCAAGAGGAAAATACATTAAAATAAAAGTCAACACATTTAATTTCACAGTACAGTAAATAAATCATTGGCTGGTCAGCAATTATAAAATACTAGTTTGTTGTTATTGTTATGCCCATGTTTCTTGGCATGTTTTGTTAAAAAAAAAAAAAAGCTCACTGTTCCTCAAACAACTACACTCTGGCCCATGTTATTTCTAACATATTCATAAATCACTTAATTTACCTATAATGTCGCTTTATCCCCGAAAACAGGTCTAAAGCTTTGGCCACTAAGTGTTTCCTTTTCCTGCAGTCTGCTGTTTACTATCTGGTGTTAAGGGAAATCTGTCTCTAGTAACAGCTAGATCAGGATAGAACACAGGAATTGGGGACAGGGCTTAGTATGTGATTTGTTTAGGAGAGAGATCCCAAGAGAGTCTGGCCTGTGAAGCTGCAAGTCTGTCTGCTACTGATGGTCCACAGTGTTCCTGAAAGGCAAATCAAGACTTCCCTCCTATCTCTCACACTTTACTCTTTAATCAAACATGCAGTCTTGAGGTTGCAGAAATGTTTAGAACAGTTTGTGTTACTGAAAATGTACAACTCTTGGTACCGTACATAATAACACACAGCTTCATTGTAGCTTTACTCCGAGGATAAAATTTCCATTATACTTGAGGTGATTCCATTTAGAGCAAGTTTCTAATAGGCTGATTTCATCAGTGAACATCCAAGCTTCTGACATTTCTTTTACCTCATCTTTTTGTGGCAATTAAATTTCTTAAAAGGTTGATGTGTTCAGGAGGAGCACTCACAACGTCCATCACCCTTATCCTGTGAGGGTCATAGATACAGTCTTCTTCCAGGTTACTATCAACCATGCCACATCCTGGAGGCACCCAAGCACTGTCATATCCATGGTCATGCCAGGTTAGCTGCATTGGGTGAAGCTGACTGTCACTCTTCTTAACTTTTTCTACCTTTAGAGAAAGCTTTAAAACCACTTTCTGATCTTTCTGATTCAGTGGATATCATGGAGCCTTCTGTGCATCTCTACTGATATAGACGCCTTTTCCAAGCATCCCATTATCAGAAACTCTAAATCCATTGGTGATGATACTATAAGCTGCGGTTACACTTGTCCCATGATACATGGTATAGAACCTTCTTCCAGGATACTTATGTGTCATTTCTGTAAATGGAATTCCAGCTTGTGTACCTGTAAATTATACAGGAGGTTTCTAATGGGTTAATTTGCAACAAGATTGAGAAAATATGCAATAAAAGAAGATACGACAAAAGAAGTTTTATTACAGGATAAAGATGTACCCTGACAGAAGAAGGAGTCCAAGGTACCAATATGTCTGCGCACACTATTAGGGGTGGTGCCAGTTGAAAAAAAATGTAATAGAAAAAGAAATATCAACTGCACACATTAGATTGCCATCATTTTGGGGGGTAATCTTTGCATTTAGAGTTTTAGGGTGCATTCACACCTACAGGATCCGCAGCAGAAGTGCAGATTTGATGCTGTGTTCAGTTATTTAAATGAAATCTGCTGCGGATCTGCTGTTTAAGGGTGAATGTACCCTTAAACAGTTATCAACACGGGTAGTATAGTGCTCAAAGGATATTTTCAGTATACCATAATATTGCTGGACGTTTTGGACAAAACATGAGCTTTATCAACAAGGTATACAGGTTGTATGTACAGAGAATAAACCGTGCTGTAAGCTGAGGTATGAGTGCTATAGCCGCCATCACCTCAGCTTACAACACGGTTTATTCTCTGTACATACAACTGCAGTGTCCCAGAACAGCCCTTCTTATGCTCACACTTTCATTATAAACAGTTCTGTTCTGGAAAGCTATGGTCCACTGCAAACTGCGTGTATTGTGTCACCCTTCTCAGTATTTAAGTCTGCCATTTCAGTCATTTATTGCATGTGAATTCAGGTATCAGTGTCAAAAGGTATTATGTCGCCTCCTAGTGTTCAAGGATGGTATTCCTTATGTATATTCCTCTGTATATGCCTAATGGTGTGATGATGCAATGGCTGGATGTCACGTGACTGTGCCCTGCTTCCATGGTAACACCAATGGTCATCGAGCTTTTGGCTGGGGTTACCATGTGACTTCCTGTGCTACCTCAGTCTATTCCCTGCCACATAGGGGGTAGGTCGTGAGTCGAGTCTTTGTCCTCCACCTTCAGGAGACAAGTTGTGTTTGTCCTCTCTCCCTGCTAAGAGAGAGAGACCTGCGTGTGCTCTGCTGCTCCAGTCCACTGGCTGTGTTCCTGTCTCAAGTCTCAAGATTCTCATCTGGGTGTCGATTCTTCAGTCATTCTTCAGTTCCTAAAACTAAAAAATCATGTGCCTAATCGCACTGTGTGTGTACAGTCCTATACCAAGTCGCCTTCCCTTGGTCAATCCAACAGTGAAAATAAAGTAATCAGGACACTTATATCTTCAGAAATTTCCTTACTTTACTCTTTTTCTTTTTTCTTATGCGATATAACAAATCTTCTTATACAAAAATAACAAAATAAATCACCACAGTGCGCAGGAATCAGGAGTTTCAGATGTTCATGCCAAGTCTCTGGCCGGCTCCATTCCTCCTCTGAGACTCTCACTCTCTTCAGATAGTATGATGACGACTGAGCGTGCTGCTACGTTTCGGGGTCCGCCCCCTTTCTCAAGCATAATCCAGTAGTGCACCCTTCACCAATTTATACTAGTAGATCATTTGCATATCATTTACTCTAAAAACAATCAAATATAAAAATTAGAAGTTATACACTAATAAAGATGACTACTACACTTTTAATAAAAGCTCTTTCTTTCACTTTAGTATAAGTCACCATTATTTAAACGTCCTCATAGGCAATATAAGATGGTATATACACCCCACTCACAAGAATACAGCAAAATTACACATCTCGTTTAACCCTTTCGGGTACAAACTTTCTAGCAAGTATATCCAGTATGTCTCTTTCTGCAACAATTTCTTTTTTATCTCCGTTTTGTTCATCCCATGTACTTCCTCCAGTATAAGCCATTTAAGATCATAAACCTTATGATTAAATTCGTGGAAATGACGTGCCACTGACGTTTCCCCGAATTTTTTGGTATCCTCCGATCCCTCATTTTTCTGTGATTTTTGTGCATATGTTCGTATGGCAGACTTATGCTCATTTAGTCTCAGTCTAATTTCTCTCGTAGTCTGCCCCACGTACACACGCCCACATGGACATCGCAACATGTAGACAACGTTAGTCGTCCTACATGTATACATGCCTTTTATCATAATTTTATTCCCTTTTTTTCTTCAGTTCCTCTCATCATCATCCTCTCAATTCATCAACAGCAAGTATTCAATTCAAGTCTCATTCCACCCAGCATCTCTGCTTCAGTATCACTACTACTCCCATTATTCAGCACGCCACTCTCACAGCCTATTGCAGCATCACCCATTATTCTGCTTTATTCAAGATTGCCTTATTCCCGGTTGCATCCGGAGAGACTGTTACTACTAGTTACCACCGTTACAATAAATACACAACTACCGTTGTTTCTGAACCTTGGCATTGGTGTGATCATTGGTGCCCTGACTAAAGACAACGAAGAATCGCATGCCCATTATTCCCGCATGGTCAGGAGCCCGGCTTCCAGCTGTAGCACCCTCGTGCCTAAACCGTGACCACTACTTCCTACAGCTGCCCCGATTCCTGCACCCACCCAACATCTGTATAGCGGAGTGGCCCCTAGGGGCCAGGGCATCGCACAACCTGTATACCTTGCTGATAAAGGTCATGTTTTGACCGAAACGTCCAGCAATATTATGGTATACTGAAAATATGCTTTGAGCACTATACTACCGTGTTGATAAGTGTTGGGGGCTGCGTTCACACTATGTATATTTCAGTCAGTATTGCAACCAAAACCAGGAGTGGATTAAAAACACAGAAAGGATCTGTTCACACAATGTTGAAATTGAGTGGATGGCCGCCATGCATGACTCTTGAGAAAGGAACCGGAGCAGTTCCGAAACAATTTTATTATTTTTTTGTTGGACCTGCGCCCTCACACCCGTGTGTTTGTGGTTGGAGGAATCGTTGCTCTATTGATCCCTGGAGGATATCGGGAGTGGCTGCGGTCTGTCTCACATGTGCTTTTGAGTGTTGTGCCTCCTAGCTAGCACAACCTTACCTGGTGAGGGTTACCTTGTTTTTTCCTCCCCTTCGTTTTATCTGGTTGATCCTCGCCATGGAGCGCTGTCTCCTTCTTCTTTTTTGTTTACAAACTTCTAGGCTGTTATACCAAAAACATAGGAATAAATACTATAGATGTAAATTTCTATACTATAGAACAATTCCATTTGTGTGTGTATATATATATATATATATATATATATATATACACTACCGTTCAAAAGTTTGGGGTCACCCAAATAATTTTGTGTTTTCCATGAAAAGTCACACTTCTTTACCACCATACGTTGTGAAATGAATAGAAAATAGAGTCAAGACATTGACAAGGTTAGAAATAAGGATTTGTTTATGAAATAACATTCATTTTACATCAAACTTTGCTTTCGTCAAAGAATCCTCCTTTTGCAGCAATTCCAGCATTGCACACCTTTGGCATTCTAGCTATTAATCTGTTGAGGTAAGCTGGAGAAATTGCACCCCACGCTTCTAGAAGCAGCTCCCACAAGTTGGATTGGTTGGATGGGCACTTCTGGCGTACCATACGGTCAAGCTGCTCTTACAACAGCTCAATGGGGTTCAGATCTGGTGACTGCGCTGGCCACTCCATTACCGATAGAGTACCAGCTGCCTGCTTCTGCTGTAAATAGTTCTTGCACAATATGGAGGTGTGTTTAGGGTCATTGTCCTGTTGTAGGATGAAATTGGCTCCAATCAAGCGCTGTCCACTGGGTATGGCATGGCGTTGCAAATTTGAGTGATAGCCTTCCTTATTCAGAATCCCTTTTACCCTGTACAAATCTCCCACCTTACCAGCACCAAGGCAACCCCAGACCATCACACCGCCGACCCCAAAGCCCCAAGGTCCAGGGACACAGGTGCGGTTAGTAGGGATATTCAAGGGGGGAGTTCATGGTTCAGCGCCCGGGCAAACGAGGCTCCGGAGGTGCTGAGAGGCAGGTGCAGCTACGCCATCTTGCTGCTGCTAGCCACGCCCCATTATCTTCTTGCATAGTTGTGCAACGCGGCCTCCCACTTCTTTTTCTACTCTGGTTAGAGCCTGTTTGTTCCTTCCTCTAAAGGGAGTAGTATACACCATTGTAGGAAATCTTCAATTTCTTAGCAATTTCTCGCATGGAATAGCCTTCATTTCTAAGAACAAGAATAGACTGTCGATTTTCAGATGAAAGTTCTCTTTTTCTGGCCATTTTGAGTGTTTAATTGACCCCACAAAATTTGATGCTCCAGAAACACAATCTGCTCAAAGGAAGGTCAGTTTTGTAGCTTCTGTAACGAGCTAGACTGTTTTCAGATGTGTGAACATGATTGCACAAGGGTTTTCTAATCATCAATTAGCCTTCTGAGCCAATGAGCAAACATATTGTACCATTAGAACACTGGAGTGATAGTTGCTGGAAATGGGCCTCTATACCCCTATGTAGATATTGCACCAAAAACGAGACATTTGCAGCTAGAATAGTTATTTACAACATTAGCAATGTATAGAGTGTATTTGTTAAAAGTTAGGACTAGTTTAAAGTTATCTTCATTGAAAAGCACAGTGCTTTTCCTTCAAAAATAAGGATATTTCAATGTGACCCCAAACTTTTGAACGGTAGTATATATATATATATATATATATATATATATATATATATGTCAATGTGGTAGTCCTATTTTTTTTAGTCCACCTTGCTTCTCTGTCCTGATTAATTCTAAGAAGTAGTACCGGGCCGCCCCCAGAACCGGTACAGATACTCTGGACACAAATTGTGGGTACTTCCCAGTTTAATAAGTTTCACCTTCTTCTTATATGCGATGACAAAAGGTGTGGTTATTAAGTCACACGGATATATTTGACAAAACATGATTGGATACATTTGATCTCTATCCATATTTGGTATATTATAAGTGCGCAATATATTTGATTTTAATCTATCCCCAGACCCTTGACAGCCCCCCTAAAACGTTGAAATGAGGCCAGGAAACGGACAACTGGATTGATAGATTTATCCTTATCCTGATTTAATCATACACATCACTAGCAGATACATTCCTGAAATCTGTACCTTTGCCGGGAGAGGGAAAGGAAAGGGGAATTGGATTGGATTCTTCGGCCACAGATTGTTTTGAACAATCACCCTTCTCGGTTGAGACAGGTTATCCCTTCTGGATAACCTCCCTTTGTAGTGGACTTCTGCAAAGGAAATCAGATTCTATTCTTTCCCTATTTCCTACTACCCCCTTCACTAGTGAAGCATGTATAATTCCCAGGGTATATAGTGATTCCCTGACTCGGGGTAGATGTTTTGGTGGCTATGGGATATTTCTCTTTCCATGTCTCACAGTCTGGGTTGGAAGTGGGATGGTTAGTAAACAGGCTAAGGAAACACTGTTCTTAGGCGTTGTCTAAATGTAATCATCATTACCAGTGTTCCATCCTACAGCTCCCTCCCCAATAATCACACTCAGATCCCCACAGGCAGCAACATCACAGAATTCAAACTTGAAAGTTGCCACTTGGGCCCTTGATGAATTATACCAGAAAGTAGTAAGTCCCTGATGTTGTGTAATGGCTACTTCTTGTGTCCTCACCCCCACCCAAACCAAACATAACATGAAAAGGATATATGTGTTTTTCATGGTGAAGGACAGGCGGCAGACACTTTCTTGCAGTGTGAAGCGTGGACCCAGGTGGATTTTCCCTCAAGTTTCACAGAGGTTGGGGACACCAGGAGCATTTGAAATGGACCTTCAAACCAGGGTTCCAGAGCGTCTCTGACGTGCTTCTTTACAACCACAAAATCGCCTGGCTTGACGTGAATGGGTACTTTGGTCAGCTTCAGGGTCTGGAATGGAGGAGAAAACTGCAGCATGTGTTACTTTTACTTCATTGCACAAATTTACAACATACTTAACAAGACTATCATTTCCTGCTGTCAATTGTTGGGGATAGTAACTTCCAAGCCTAGGGGGACCACCAGACAGGATCTCATGTGGGGTGAGACCAGTGGGTTGTCTAGGGGTGTTCCTGACAGAATATAGGGCCACAGGTAAGATCTCAGGCCAGGGAAGGGACAGTTCCTTGCTAGCTTTTAGAATTTTGTTTTTCAGAGTGGTATTCATCCTCTCTACCTTCCCACTACTTTGAGGATGATAAGGTGTGTGTAGGCCTAGATCTGCCCCTACCATCTTCCAGATTTCTCTGGTAACATCTGCAATGAAGGCTGGGCCTTGGTCACTTTCAATAACTTCTGGTACTCCAAATCTACAGACTAGTTCAGTTAAAAGTTTTTTAACTGTGAGTTTGGCTGTCATATTGGTGACTGGGTAGGCCTCTGTCCATCCTGAGAACATGTCCACCACTACTAACATGTATTTGTACTTCCCACTTTTTGGCAGTTCCATATGATCAATTTGGATTCTCTGGAATGGGTACAGTGGCTTGGCTAGATGTTTCTTCGGGGTAGGCACTGTAACCCAGGATTGCAAGTGCTGCAGATGTCACAGCTTTTGGCATAGGTAGTTGCTGTAGTAGAAATTCCAGGTGCCAGGTATAGTTTAGCAATTGCAGAAATCATCTGATTCTTTCCTCGATGGGTAACTCCATGTGCCCATTGTACCACTGCGGGATACAAAGCTCTTGGCAGGCAAAGTCTCTTTCCTTTCCTCCAAAATCCATCTTGCTGAATCTCAGCTCATTGTTTTTCCCATTCTTTCTTTTCTTCTGGGCCTGTTTGAGTCTGAAATTGCTTCAGTAGAGTAATGCCTGGATTTGGTATTTCTTGTTGTTTGGTTTCTCTCTCTTCTTCTTTCTTCTTTTTTCCTGCTCTTGTCAACACATATATGCCAATGCCAACCTCTGCTTCCTCTCGAACCTGTGGAAGAAGTGCTGCAGCTTTTGCTGCCATATCTGTTCTGTGATTGCCTCTGGCTTCTTCTGTCTCTGTTCTGCCATGAGCTCTTATCTTCGAAATGGCTACTTGAGTTGGTAGAGGAAGAGCTTCCATCAAAGTCTTGACGGCTTCATGGTTCTTGATGGGCGTTCCACTAGCTGTCTGGAAACCTCGCAGGGCCCACTTCAGGCCAAAATCATGCGCTATTCCATGCGCGTAAGCTGAGTCCGTGTAAATATTGGCGGTCTTCCCTTCTGCCAGCTGGCAGGCTTCAGTCAAGGCCCTGAGTTCAGCTACCTGGGCCGACATCCTAGAAGATAAGGGAGCTGCCTTCACGGTTTCTGATGAGGTAACCACAGCAAAACCGGTATGGAATTGTCCCCTTTCATCCGCGTATCTTGAACCATCAGTGAAGAAAATGTAATCAGAATTGTCCAGTTTAGAAGCAGAGACAGTGGAGGGTTGTGAAGTTTCTGCCTCCATTTGTTTAAGGCAATCATGATAGTCCTCATCACTACTTCTCTCATGAAGTGTTTGACCAGGGGGTATGTCTTCATAGTCTGGCTGATAGTCCCCCTTGAGAGGGGAAGCAGAGTAACAGGATTTAAAAGAGTACATCTCTTCAAGGTAATATATTCAGGCATAAGCAAGGAACATTGGAGACGCATGTTGCGCTGCATAGAAAGATGAGGTTGTTGAGACTGTTTGAGAATTGCTTGAAGGTCGTGAGGAGCAAAAATAGTGAGTGGATGACCTAGGACAATGTCTTCAATCTTGTCAAGGAGGGCCTGGGCCGCTAGAACAGCTTTTAGGCATGTAGGCATTGAACGAGCCACTGGGTCTAACCTGCATAAGTAATAGCCAAGAGGTCTCATCCGTTGGCCATGTTTCTGAGCTAAGACTCCAGAAGGATGGCCTTGATCTTCTGAGATGAATAGGTAGAAAGGCTGATTGTAATCAGGTACTCCAAGGGCAGGGGCTTCCAAAATAAGTTGTTTAAGTTTCCAAAAACAGTCTTCAGCATCAGGGGTCAATCTTCTTGTTTCCACAATGTCTTTGAAGGAGTCATAAAGAGGTTGCATAAGAGCAGAGGCATTGGGTATCCACTGACGACAATAGGTGATCAGACCAAGGAAAGCTTGGAGCTGTATTAAGGTGGTAGGTAGAGGGATTGCTTGAACAGCTTTTTTTCTTTCTGCATTTCTCCACTGACTCAGATTCTTTTTGAGAAGAGTCAGTAAGGCTAACTGAGGAGTCAGCTAGTCGATCTTTTGCCCATGCCTGGAGTTTGCGGCAGAATTCCTCACCTGAGGAGTAACTGAGAGTATTTGTAGTTGCATCTTCTATTAGAGCTGACTTAATGATAGGCCAAAATTAATCACCTGCCTTGATGCTGACAACATTACAAAGGTCTTGCCATGGGGCAGAGTAGGTCTTCTGTACTTCACTTAGTCTTCGATAGAAGCGCATAGGATGCTTCTCGGGATCAGGTAATTGACTTATCAAGTCATTAACCTGAGTAGGAGCGAAAGGTACATATCGAGGACGCTCTTGTTGCAACATAGTAGGTTGAGGTGGTTGCAATGGTGCTGGTGTTGGTGCTGGTAATGGTGACAACGGTGGTTGTGCTGATGCTGGTACTGGTGGCAACAGTGGTTGTGCTGGTGCTGGTACTGGTGGTAACGGTGGACATTGCGCTTGCTCACTGTGGTTGCTGACAAGTGGTTGAAAATAAGTGGAGTTTAAAGAGGAGTTGAAAGAAGGAGTTTCAAGTTCTGGTAAGTGCTAAATCTCTTTCTTTTTCACTGTTTTTTTGCACTGAGGATGATGGCTAGTGAGATTTAGGGTTTCATTCAGTGCGCAGTCTGCCGCATGTACGAACAACTGGAGCAGAAGTTCCAGGGTGAGTACCGCTGTGACAGATGTGAGCATGTTGCCCATCTAGAAGCTCGAGTTAGAGATCTGGAGAAGCATATTGCAACACTGAGGGAACTTGGTCACCTTGAGAGGGAACTTTGGCTCACTGAGCAGGAAGTTAGTGGGTTAGAGATGGAGGGAGGTGATATAGATCAGGAGGCCCAAGTAAGTAGCTGGGTTAATGTAGTTAGAGGGACCAGTAAGGGATCCAAGAAAAGGAAGGCCACTTCTCCTACTGTATGCCCAAGCAAAATTGCCAAGTTAGGTGATGATGCAAGGGCATCTGTGTCAGAAATGGCAGCTCTAGTGGAACCTGTTCTCCCTAACAGCCGGGGGAACAGTCCAACTAGTAGTGGGAGGGATGGTATTGTAGGTAGGCCTAGACAGTTAGTGGTTGGAGGGGATTCTACAACCAGGAAGACGGATAGAATAATTTTTGCCAAGACCGCTTCAACCGAATGGTTTGCTGTCTCCCTGGTGCCAGGGTTCGGCATGTGGTGGAAAGGGTGGATAAATTACTTGGGGGGGCTGGGGATGACCCAGCTGTCATGGTCCATGTGGGAACCAATGACAGGATACAAGGTAGGTGGAGGTCTATTAAAAATAATTTTAGAGAGCTAGGTGCTAAGTTGAAGGGAAGGACCTCCAAGGTTGTATTCTCTGGAATACTGCCTGTGCCATGTGCATGGTTCTGGTGGAGTCCATTGATGTGGTTGGTGTGACTGAGACATGGCTGGACTCCTCACATGACTGGGCTGTCAATATTCAGGGATTTATGTTGTTCAGAAGGGACCGGGTGGGCAGAAGGGGAGGAGGAGTATGTCTGTATGTCAGAAATGATATTAAAGTGAGTGTAAAAGATGCAATAGTGGGTGATGACTGTGATGATGTGGAAGCATTGTGGGTAGAACTACAGAAGGAGGTAAAGAGTGAAAAAATTATTCTTGGTGTAATCTATAGACCCCCCCAACATTACTGAGGAGGTAGATGGCCAGTTGAATAGACAAATAGAGCGGGCTGCCCGGGAGGGGACAGTAGTGGTAATGGGGGACCTCAACTACCCAGATATAGATTGGGGTCACGGTTCAGCTAAAACCACATAGGGGAGGGAATTTCTTAACCTCCTGCAGGATAATTTTCTGGGCCAGTTTGTGGAGGAGCCAACTAGAAGTGATGCCTTGTTGGATCTGGTTATTTCTAACAATGCTGAGCTGGTTGGGGATGTCACTGTCCATGAACACCTGGGGAATAGTGACCACAATATAGTGACTTTTAACTTAAAGTGTAGAAAAGAAAAACATGTTGGGAGGGCAAAAACTCTTAATTTTAAAAGTGCCAATTTTCCTGGGTTAAGGGCAGAACTTCAGGGCATAGACTGGGAGCGGCTGCTGTCACATACTGATACAGCTAATAAATGGGAAATCTTCAAATCCACATTAAATAACTGTACTGCCAAATATATTCCTATGGGTAACAAATATAAACGGTTAAAATCAAATCCCACATGGCTTACAGCCGAGGTTAGAAGGGCTATAAATGAGAAAAAAGGGGCATTCAAAAAATACAAATCAGAGGGGTCAGCTTTAGCCTTTTATACATTACAAAGAAGTCAACAAAACCTGTAAAAATTTAATAAAAGCAGCAAAAATTCACAATAAAAGGCAGGTAGCTATAGAAAGCAAAAGAAACCCCCAAAAATTCTTCAAATATATTAATGCAAAAAAAAAACAAGGTCAGAGCATGTAGGACCCCTAAATAATGGTGACGGGGAGTTAATAACTGGGGATCAGGAGAAAGCTGAGTTACTTAATGGCTTCTTCAGTTCTGTATATACAAAAGAGGATGGAACTGTGGTGGGTGGGGCCAGTACTGAGGTGGGTGGGGCCAGTGCTGCGAACACATGTAATGTACTGAACTGGTTAACTATAGATATGGTCCAAGATAAATTAAATAAACTCAATGTAGCCAAAGCTCCAGGGCCTGATGGATTACACCCCAGAGTTCTTAGGGAACTCAGTTCTGTAATTTCTCTACCCTTGTATGAAATATTCATTGATTCTTTGCTTACTGGTATTGTGCCGAGGGACTGGCGTAAGGCAAATGTAGTGCCAATCTTCAAAAAGGGCTCTCGAACTTCCCCAGGTAACTACAGACCTGTAAGCTTAACGTCCATTGTGGGGAAACTATTTGAGGGGCTTATAAAGGACTATAAATCACAAGCAAGATTCTCGGCACTACTCACAACCGCTGATAGATTCCATTCTCCCGTGTGTATTGCAGCCAATATTCTGGAGCGTGCTGAGGGTGGTGCACAGACTCGAAATCAGCAGTTTATATAGTAAATATCCAACGTAGAAAGAAAAAGTCTGGCTCTCACCCAAGTAGCAAAAAATATCAAAATTTCTTTATTCACCAACAGCGGGTTATCATGGCGTGGACGAACACAGATCAGGCTACAGCTGTTTCGCGTTAATCACGCTTTTTCACAGCCCGTATACGATCCGGCCGTAAGCTCATACGTAGTGTGCATGGTGCGGGCGTATATCGTATACTTTCAAGTGAACGCATCAACCTCAAAACTACGTGCGTATATTCACGGTTCGCACTACGGCCGGAAACATACGCAGTGTGAACATAGCCTAAAAGTGTATTTGAGGGGACTGTATGTTAGAAAGCCCCACAAAGCACCCCATTTCAGAAATTGCACCCCCCAAACTCAACCAGAAAGTTTTTTAACCCTTTAGGGGAGTCACAGAAATAAAAGCTAAGTGTGTAAGAAATGTGAAAATTTTAACTTTTTGCGCAGGAATTTTATTGTAATCCAATATCTTTCATAATTGTAAACCTATTACCAGAGAAATGCACCCCAATATTGATTGCCCCGATTCTGTAGTTTATAGAAATACCCCATATGTGGCCCTATTGCGCTATTTGACGCAACCACAAGCCTCAGATATAAAGGAGCGCCTAGTGAATTTTAACGCCTCTGTTATATTTAGTCATTTTTGACTGTACCACTTCAGGTTGGCAGAGGCTCTGGGGTGCCAAAACCTAAAAAAAAACCTAAAGGGACACCATTTAGAAAACTACACCCTTTAAGGAATGTAACAAGGGGTGCAGTGAGCATATGGACTCCACAGGTGCTTCACAGATTTTCAGAACAATGTGGCGTGAAAAAGGAAAAATTCTATTTTCTACACTAAAACATTGTTCTAGCTTTCATTTTTCATCTTTACAAGGGTATAAAATAAAAAAAACACACCAAACGTGTAGCGCAGTTTCTACCAAGTACGGAAATACCCCACATGTGGACCTAAAGTACCAAGCGGGCGCAGGACAAGCCTCCAAAGGTAAGGAGCGCCAATTGGCCTTTGGAAGCTGAATTTCACTGGAATGCATTTCAAGGGCCATGTTGCATTTACAAGGCCCTTGTGTTGCCAAAACACTTGAAACCCCCCACAAGTGACCCCATTCTGGAAACTTCATCCCTCAAGGAATCTAAAAAGGGGTGCAGTGAGCAAATGGACCCCACTGGTGACGGGCACAAATGTGGAACAATGTGACGTGAAAGGGAAAATTTTCATTTTTTCACTTTCACGGCACAAATGTGGCCATTATCAAGGGGTCCCCCCCACTGCACCCCTTGTTAGATTCCTTGAGGGATGTAGTTTCCAGAATGGGTTTTCACTGTCTTGGCAGCAGGAGGCCTCTGTTAATGTGACATGGCGTTTATCATCCATTCAGGCCAAATCCAGCCTCTAAAATCCAAATGGTGCGCCTTCCCTTTGGAGGCTTGACCTGCACCCACATGGCACTTTACAGTATGTCCACATGTGGGGTATTTATGGAAATTGCTTTACACATTGGGTGTTTTTTTCTCTTTTAACCCCTTGTGAAAAATTCAAGGCTAAACCAACATTAAAGTGTAAAAAATTTAATATTTCATTTTCACGCCACATTGTTCCACATTTGTGCCCGTCACCAGTGGCGGGCATTTACCTCTTGTTACATTCCCTGAGGGGTGTAGTTTCCATAATGGTATCACCTGAGGGGGGTTTCATCTGTCTTGGCAATACAGAGGCCTTTTAAATGTAACAAGGCCGTCAAAATCCATTCCAGCCAAATCCAGCCTCCAAAAGCCAAATGGCGCTCCTTCCCTTCGGAGGCTTACCCTGCACCCACATGGCGCTTTATGTACACATGTGGGGTATTTTCGTACTCAGGGGAAATTGTTCTACACATTTTGTGTTTTTTTTTATCTTTTAACCCCTTGTGAAAATGAAAAAATGAAGACAAGATCAATGATTTAGTGTAGAAATTTATTTTTTTTTACACTAAATGTTGGTCTATCCTTGATTTTTTCTATTTCCACAACGGGTTAAAAAAGAAAATGAACTCAAACGTGTAGGGTAATTTCCTCTGAGTACGAAAATACCCCACATGATGTGGACATGATGTGCCATATGGGCACAGGGCAAGCGACCAAAGGGACAGAGCGCCATTTAGAGACTGGAATGGAGGATGGAGGCCATGTCGCAATTACAAAACCCCTGTGCTGCCAAGACAGTAGAAACCCCCCACAAGTGACCCTATTCCGGAAACTACACCAGGACAGTAGAAACCCCCCACAAGTGACCCCATTCTGGAAACTACACCCCATAAGGAATCTAACAAGAGGTGCAGTAAGCATATGGATCCCACTGGTACATCCCACTGTAGAACATGTGCTGTGAAAATAAAAAAAAATACAATTTTTTTCATTTTCATGGGACAAATGTGCCCGTCACCAGGGTGCCATATCCCCGCTGCCCCCCTTGTTAGATTCCATATGGGGTGTAGTTTCCAGAATGGGGTCACTTGTGGGGGGTTTCTACTGTCCTGGTGGCCATACCTATTTAGTTGGGGAAAGGGATAATTTTTAATTTATTTAGGGGTATTAGGCCAATTATTAATTTATAAGGTTGAAAAGGACAGAAGTCCATCAAATTCAACCTGTGTTGATGCAGAGGAAAGCAAAAAAAACCTTGTGAGGCAGACAACAGTAGCCTCATCACTGGGAAAAAATTCCTTCCCGACTCCATAATGGCAATCAGAATAATCCCTGGATCAACGTGACCCCTGAAATAGGAATAAGGGAAACTATTTAGATCAGAGCTTCTCAAACTTTTTCTACTGGAGCCTCACCCAACAGACCAAGGCAATGCCTGGGCCTCACCATATTGACCAAGAGGGTGCCTGGGCCTCACTATCTGGGGTAAAAGTCCATTTAAAAGCTGTAAACAATGCTAGGGCTACCTTTTACCCATCTCCCAAGCTCTATATACTAATAAAGCAAGTACAAAATAAATTAATAATGTTGCTAAATCGGAGATTTTTGCAAACAGCAAAAACGGACTGTGCAGATCATAGTTACTTTTGTGAAAACTGGCTCCTCAGCTGGGCCTCACCAGCAACTAGGGGGCGCCTCACTGGTGAGGCCCGCCTCACAGTTTGAGAAGCACTGATTTAGATAATGTAGAACTCCAATGACGTATGGTACGCCTTGAAGCGATCCAGTATGCAGAGGCCGGGGTGATCAGGACAGGTGTCACACTGGTAAATGGTGTCCTTCCTAATCCCCCAATGACGGCACACTCTGCACTTCTTCTGGGGTCTCCATTTTTCCAGTGTGGGGGACGTCACCTGGAAAATGTTGCCCTGGTACGATACGGGGTCCTTCGGATCGTGCCGCAAGCTACAGTACTTTGGGCAGCGAGGAACCGGAAGAGGGGGATGGCCGTAGTTTTGCGGTGTGTGACATAGCTTTATGTTCAATGGGATCCCGGCCAGAGCGTGCACACATCGTATGCGCTCTGTCCGGCATCCCATGTGGCGCCGGATAAAACTGACATGTCAGTTTTCTGCGTCTGGAATTCAGTGAATTCCGGCCACAGAAAGACCTGTTAGTTCACACTGTGGGTTATGGGAAGATCTGATGCGGGCTCAGAGCTCCGCGGCCGGAAAGATCACTTAAATACCGTCCGGGATGATCCGGGCTAAGACTGGCCGCTCCGTGACCCGGCCGGGGTCACGGAACGGCCGGTCTGATACAGCGTGTGCACATAGCCTCTAAAATCTGTAAGTGTACCCTGAGGTACTCTCACAGAGTTTGTAGAATTTCTAGCCTTACCGTGATCTCTTATTGGGAAGGTTCTGGCGGAAAAGACGTGTC
This sequence comes from Dendropsophus ebraccatus, assembly GCF_027789765.1. NCBI lineage: Eukaryota > Metazoa > Chordata > Amphibia > Anura > Hylidae > Dendropsophus > Dendropsophus ebraccatus. The sequence continues at coordinate 61,523 of NW_027210350.1, read as the reverse complement.
TGGGGGGCAGCATACGCTACGCTACCCCAGACACGTCACTGGAAGATGATAATGAGGATGAATGGAGGAAAGAAGGATCCCCCCATTCATCCTCACTGTTTCGGTGGCGGAGGCAATAATAGCGTATGCCTCCGCTGCCGAAAACACCCTGGGGGCCATTTTTATATGGAGATTGGTATATGGGGTATGTAAATGTGTAGTGGTGTAGTGTAAAACTTTATTTCATGTAGTGTAGTGTAATGTAGTGTTTTTTACATTTTATTTTTACAGTAAAAAAAAAAAAAAGCCAAGCAGTTGCTGATAAATGCCGCACTTGTGTGCGGTACTTATCAGCAGACAGTGGCGGTAGGATATAGAAAAAAAGGAGGAAAACAACCCATACGCCAAAAAGGAGGAGTTGCTGATCAGCTGCAAAAAAAAAAATTTGAAAAAAAAACCCCACTCTTTTTACCCCAAAGCAACTGATCAGTGTACAATATATACTGATCAGCCGCTAGGGGGCAGTAGAGTGAAGCTGCCGAAGATTTCCGAAGTTAGATGACCAGGGAGCCTTAAGAGCAGAAGATTTCCGAAGTTAGACGACAAAGAGCCGACGGGAGCCGAAGTTAGACGACGCGAAGAAGAAGACGCCGCGGGACCGCCGATCTTCACTCCAGATGCCCAGATCAGGTGAGTATAGTGCTCACCTGCATAGTATACTGTTCTGCACCCCTCAGCTATCTAGAAACTTTTAGGGGGAAACTTTTATTTTACACTTTTTTTACCGGCCGGCCCATCACGGCAATCATGGGGGTGGCACCGGCGCCATCTTTTTCCCGGACACTAATGGCGGTTGGTGCTGTCTTGGACAGTACCAATCGCCATTGCTTTCCGGTTCACTGTAATAAATTTATTTACCCATCCATCCTGCACCCGCTCGCCCGCCCTGCACTGTAACTATGAAGCTGTGAGGCAGCTGGTTTCCCGGGCTGTTAATGAGGCAGCAGGAGGTAAACCACATTGAGGGCAATGTTCTGCAGGGTCAGGGGTGTTTTTTATTTTTTTTTAATTTGTATAGTATGTGGGTGCAATATTCTGCAGGGTCAGGAGTGTGTGGGTGCAATGTTCTGCAGGGTCAGGGGTGTGTGGTTGCACTGTTAAGTCATGTTCTGCAGGTTCAGGGTTGTGTGGGTGTGATGTTCTGCAGGGTCAGGGGTGTGTGGGTGCACTTTTAAGTGATGTTCTGCAGGGTCAGGGGTGTGTGGGTGCGATGTTCTGCAGGGTTAGTGTGTGTGGGTGTACTGTTATGCGATGTTCTGCAGGGTCAGGCGTGTGTGGATGCACTGTTATGCGATGTTCTGCAGGGTCAGCGGTGTATGGGTGCACAGTTATGAGATGTTCTGCAGGGTCAGTGTGTGTGGGTGCACTGTTATGAAATGTTATGCAGGGTCAGGGGTGTCTGGGTGCACTGTTATGAGATGTTCTGCAGGGTCAGTGTGTGTGGGTGCACTGTTATGCCATGTTCTGCAGGGTCAGGGGTGTCTGGGTGCACTGTTATGCGATGTTCTGCAGAGTCAGGCGTGTGTGGGTGCACTGTTATGCGATGTTCACAGGGTCAGGCGTGTCTGGCTGCACTGTTATGCGATATTCTGCAGGGTCAGGAGTGTCTGGGTACACTGTTATGAGATGTTCTGCAGGGTCAGGGGTGTCTGGGTGCACTGTTATGAGATGTTCTGCAGGGTCAGGGGTGTCTGGGTGCACTGTTATGAGATGTTCTGCAGGGTCAGGCGTGTGTGGGTGCACTGTTATGCGATGTTCTGCAGGGTCAGGCGTGTGTGGGTGCACTGTTATGCGATGTTCTGCAGGGTCAGAAGTGTCTGGGTGCACTGTTATGAGATGTTCTGCAGGGTCAGTGTGTGTGTGTGCACTGTTATTCGATGTTTTGCCGGGTCAGGGGTGTCTGGGTGCACTGTTATGAGATGTTCTGCAGGGTCAGAGGTGTCTGGGTGCACTGTTATGAGATGTTCTGCAGAGTCAGGCATGTGTGGGTGCACTGTTATGCGATGTTCTGCAGGGTCAGGCGTGTGTGGGTGCACTGTTATGCGATATTCTGCAGGGTCAGGAGTGTCTGGGTACACTGTTATGAGATGTTCTGCAGGGTCAGGGGTGTCTGGGTGCACTGTTATGAGATGTTCTGCAGTGTCAGGGGTGTCTGGGTGCACTGTTATGAGATGTTCTGCAGGGTCAGGGGTGTGTGGGTGCACTGTTATGCGATGTTCTCCAGGGTCAGGCGTGTGTGGGTGCACTGTTATGCGATGTTCTGCAGGGTCAGGAGTGTCTGGGTGCACTGTTATGAGATGTTCTGCAGGGTCAGGGGTGTGTGGGTGCACTGTTATGAGATGTTCTGCAGGGTCAGGGGTGTGTGGGTGCACTGTTATGCGATGTTCTGCAGGGTCAGGAGTGTCTGGGTGCACTGTTATGAGATGTTCTGCAGGGTCAGGGGTGTGTGGGTGCACTGTTATGAGATGTTCTGCAGGGTCAGGGGTGTGTGGGTGCACTGTTATGCGATGTTCTGCAGGGTCAGGAGTGTCTGGGTGCACTGTTATGAGATGTTCTGCAGGGTCAGGGGTGTCTGGGTGAACTGTTATGAGATGTTCTGCAGACTCAGGGGTGTAAGGGTGCACTGTTATGCGATGTTTTGCAGGGTCAGGCGTGTGTGTGTGCACTGTTATGCGATGTTCTGCAGGGTCAGGGGTGTCTGGGTGCACTGTTATGCAATGTTCTGCAGCGTCAGGAGTGTCTGGGTGCACTGTTATGAGATAATCTGCAGGGTCAGGGGTGTGTGGGTGCACTGTTATGTGATGTTTTGCAGGGTCAGGCGTGTCTGGGTGCACTGTTATGCGATGTTCTGCAGGGTCAGGGGTGTCTGGGTGCACTGTTATGAGATGTTCTGCAGGGTCAGGGGTGTGTGGGTGCACTGTTATGCGATGTTCTGCAGGGTCAGGCGTGTGTGGTTGCGCTGTTATGCGATGTTCTGCAGGGTCAGGCGTGTGTGGGTGCACTGTTATGCGATGTTCTGCAGGGTCAGGGGTGTTTGGGTGCACTGTTATGAGATGTTCTGCAGGGTCAGGGGTTTGTGGGTGTACTGTTATGCGATGTTCTGCAGGGTCAGGGGTGTGTGGGTGCACTGTTATGCGATGTTCTGCAGGGTCAGGCGTGTGTGGGTGCGCTGTTATGCGATGTCTCGAGGAGTGGCTGAAGGGAGGATGTGATGTTGTACAAGAAGGTCCAAGGTGTTTATGGTCCTTGTAGGAGCAGGAATTCTCCAAACCAGTTATTTTACAGAAAGAAGTCCAGACAATGAGACCCCAAAATGAATTCAGACGTCACCCCTGAGCCTGTAACATAACAGATCAATGTAATATATACCTCCAGGCATCAGTTTTGGAAACCTGTTGCCTATTAGGCAATGCTTGGAGACATGACCTTTGCCCTTGCTTATTCTGAATTAGCCAAAGAAACTTATAGACCAACATGGCAGCTCCCACTACAGACACAAGGAGGAAAAATATAAGGATATCCTCAGGTTCTAGCAGTAACTGAGAAGTCTTATAATATAAATGCTGCATGGCATTACTGTGGTCTTTGCCATAGACATTGATGGGTAGAATGGCCATAATAGGTGCCACAGACATCAGCCAATAGGATCGCAGGATCTTAGCGCTGCAGGCATCAGCCAATAGGATCACAGGATCTTAGCGCTGCAGGCATCAGCCAATAGGATCACAGGATCTTAGCGCTGCAGACATCAGCCAATAGGATCGCAGGATCTTAGCGCTGCAGGCATCAGCCAATAGGATCACAGGATCTTAGCGCTGCAGGCATCAGCCAATAGGATCACAGGATCTGGTTGTCGCCGGCATCAGCCAATAGGATCGCTGGATTTGGATTGAAAAATAAACAAACAACATCACCCGTTGCCAGTCAGCGATTGCTCCTTTGGAGAACAGACCGGCTTCATTTTGTTCCTGATTTTGCGACTTTGTGAGTATTTCCTGTATTCTGCGGAGGAAGAGGAGACCCGACTGTACATCAGCGCGACCTGAGAGACATCACCAACCGTCTACAAGTCTTCAGAGGTAAAGTAGCAGCACAATTCTCCTGGTGATTTTTGGCAATGTTTATCCCCATTATTATTATTCTATTGTTATATGTAACTATGAAAGTAATTGTGGGAGATTGATCAAGCTGTTTTACAATAATATTGTCCTTGGTTGCCCATAGCAACCAATCCCAGCTCAGCTTTCCTATACTAATGGGCTCTATTATAATGAAAGCAGAGTTGTGATTGGTTGCTATGGGCGACAGAGGACATTATTACTGTAAGAAAGTGCAATATATCTCCCCATTGGGTCATTTAAAATAATAATATTCTTTGTTGCCCATAGCAACCAATCACAGCTCAGCTTTCCTTTATATATATGAGCTCTGGTATAATCAAGGCAGAGTGATTGGTTGCTATGGGCAACAGAGGACATTATTATAAGACACTGTAATCTATCTCCTCCATTGTGTCCTTTATAGTAATAATGTCCCTTGTTGCCAATAGCAACCAATCACAGATCAGTTTCCTTCATTATTGGGCTCTGGTATAATTAAATATAAGATGTGATTGGTTGCTATGGGCAACAGAGGACATTATTATAAGACACTGTAATAATATAGTAATAATGTCCCTTGTTGCCAATAGCAACCAATCACAGATCAGTTTCCTTCATTATTGGCTCTGGTATAATTAAATATGAGATGTGATTGGTTGCTATGGGCAACAGAGGACATTATTACTGTAAGAGAGCAATTATCTCCAGTTATGTCTTTTATAGTAATAATAATCTTTGTTTCCCATAGCAACCGATCACAGCTCAGCTTTCCTATATTAATGTGCTCTGCTATAATGAAAGCAGAGTTGTGATTGGTTTCTATGGGCAACAGAGGACGTTGTTATTATAAGACAATGCAATCTATCTCCGCCATTGTGTCTATTATAATGTGTATTAGTAATTTGTACCCCTCGAAGAAACATACGTCAGGGCGGGGGCTGTGTGCATGGACCTCAGTAATTATTACCTGGTTACAGGTAGAGCTCATGTACTTCTCAGATGTTCTGTTCTGCACCTGCAGTTTGATGTCTGTGCTTCCCTGTAATCCTGCTGTTATGTATTACCTCATGTACTATGCTGCTATTGTACTGCACATTATGTGATCTGTTATTTGTACCATAGTAAGTGCTCCCCCACTCTGAGTCCTCCTTGTTACTGGTTTATGTATCAGCAGTCATGGCTCACTGTTTATGGTATTTATGTTTTCACTGTATTTTTTTTCTATTAATAAAAATAACTTTTCAACTTGCAATTGTGAGTGGTTCATTTCTTATCTTTTTGGTGATGTAGTAATTATACAGTATAGTAATATCCAGAACAATTATTACAGGGAATCTATCGGTAGGTTTGGGCAGCCAGTAGGGCATTATACAAAGACGTCCATGGTCCCTCTATTATGGCGCTCCAGTGTGCTGTTAATATGTCAGATTTTATAGATATGCAGAGTATCCTGTTTGGTGCACTGGGGGCGTCCTTTACCCCAGCCCGCTCCTCATCACCCCCTAATGAATAAACAATAGTAGCAGAGGAGCGGGCTGGGGTAAAGGACGCCCCCAGTGCACCAAACAGGATAATTAGCATATCTATAAAATGTCTCTTACATATAAACAGCACACTGGAGCGCCAGAGTAATAAAGAATAAATCCCAACACTTATGAGTACGATAAAATATTATTATTATTATTATTATTATTATTATTATTATTATTATTACTATTCTATGGTTATCTATAATTATAAAGAAATTGGGGGCGATTGCTCAAGCAGAGTTATAGTTATAATATTCGTTGTTACCCATAGCAACCAATCACAGCTTAGTTTTCCTATATTAATAAGGCCTGGTATAATTAAATATGAGCTGTGATTGGTTGCTATGGGCAACAGGGCATATTCTTATAAGGCAGCAATACTTTTATTATATTATATAATCATCCCATTATTATATAATATTGCAATATATTATACTGTATATCTCCTCCATTGTGTCTTTATGTGACTTAGTATTATACAGTATATTAGGCTATGTACATACACATAGGGGGAGATTTATCAAACTGGTGTAAAGTAGAATTGTCTTAGTTGCCCCTAGCAACCAATCAGATTCCACTTTTTATTCTTCACAGATTCTTTAAAAATGAACGGTGGAGTCTGATTGGTTGCTAGGGGCAACTGAGCCAATTCTACCAGTTTGATAAATCTCCCCCATAGCGTTTAATTAGAATAGAAATCCAAAATAAGTAAATACAAAAGAAATCTACATGTTACAGATACAGACAGTCACAGTACTTTTTGTTTCACATTTCTTACATAAAGTTATATAACTTTAAAGACGGTAATTTTTTTTTCCCCCACATTTTCAAAGAGCGGCATTAGTAAGGGGTAAGACGGCCACTCTGTCATAATTGGGTGTGTTGGAAACTGCAGGGCTGCTCATGCCCTGTTTCAGCACAGTTAGCTATGGCTAGCACTGCTGCATGCAGCACTATGGGTACTGAGGCTCCCCTTGATTTCTAGTCTAATGAATATTAGCATTAGTGTACAAACACACAAACCTGATCCACAGCATATTTCTCGCTGTGAATTCCCAGCGAAATCCGCTGCGGATCCCTTCCTGTTGGTTTCTATGAGAGGACATATTGACATCCCGCTGTGAGTATGTAAGTTATAGCCAGGGCAGTTTCTAGGGCATTTTGGCAACAGGGCAAATCTTGATAAAAGTGCCCCCCTCCCCCCCGTCACTCAGTTCAGCCCTGGGAAAGGAAGGGGGGCTTTTATCAAGATTCGGGTTACTAGGAAGAAGCAGTGTGTGTACTGCGGTATAGAGCAGTGTTGCACCCCTAACAGATAAAGTTCTACTGAATACAAAATATACAAAGACATCATTCAGGGACTTACAGGTGATGTCATCTTTGATCTGAGGCGTCACTTTCTTTTTTCTCTCTATCGGGCCCAGACCTCCACAACAACTTCTTGCAGCTACAATACCTGCCAGACAGACATCTTAGGCTTCCGCACATTTCTAGCAACTTCCTTCCATTTTTCCCTCCTTATAGTCTCCCAAATTATAGTAATTCTGCTTTTTGGTGCACTAAAGTCAGTAGGTATCTGGGTTGCCCCCTGTATGCAGGATCCCCTGCTGTGCCCCCATATAGTAATAATGTCCCCTTCTGTGCCTCCATATAGTAATAATGCTCCCTGATGTGCCTCCATATAGTAATAATGCTCCCTGCTGTGCTTCCATATAGTAATAATGCCTCCTGCTGTGCCCCATATAGTAATGTAGGATAGTATATAGGGCTGTATATAGGACTGTGTATAGGATAGTATATAGGACTGTGTATAGGATAGTATATAGGACTGTGGATAGTATAATGGGCTGTATATAGGACTTTGTATAGGATAGTATATAGGAATGTGGATAGGATAGTATATAGGGCTGTATATAGGACTGTGGATAGGATAGTATATAGGGCTGTATATAGGACTGTGTATAGGATAGTATATAGGGCTGTATATAGGACTGTGCATAGGATAGTATATAGGACTGTGTATAGCATAGTATATAGGGCTGTATATAGGGCCTATATACTATCCTATCCTATTTACTATTCTAAACTATCCTAAACACAGTCTTGTGTAAAGGATAGTATATAGGACTGTGTATAGGATAGTATATAGGGCTGTGTATAGGATAGTATATAAGGCTGTGTATAGGATAGTATATAGGGCTGTGTATAGGATAGTATATAGGACTGTGTATAGGATAGTATATAGGACTGTGTATAGGATAGTATATAGGACTGTGTATAGGATAGTATATAGGGCTGTATTATACAGCCCGATATACTATCCTATACACAGTCCTATACAGGCTCGGACTGGGCCACCGGGGGGCCGGGGAAACCCCCGGTGGGCCCCGAGCTGGAGTGGGCCCCCTGCTCCTAGGGGGGCCAGGGGCCGCACCTCCCCTTTTAACTGGAAGCAATCGCAACAATCGCTTCCAGTTAAATGTAAGCAGTGTTGTGATTGACAGGGCGGGAAGCCTACGGCTTCCCGCCCTGTCAATCACTCTTGTGACCGCAAGCAGAGATTTGCTTGCGATCACAAAAGTTACGCAAGCTCCGTTGCGAAGTCCCGCCGGCGCCATCACTGACCTCAGTGTGCGCCGCGGCGGCTAGGACTTCCGGTTCATGCAGCGCATAGCGGAAGTCCCAGCCACCGCGGCGCACACTGAGGTCAGTGATGGCGCCGGCAGGACTTCATATCGGAGCTGCTGTCAGAGAAGAGGACACCGGCGACCGACGGGGGATCGTGTGGTTAGGTGAGTTGTCTTGTGTTTTTTTTTTATTTTTTATCAGAGGGGGCAAGATAAGGGGGGGGGGGCTGTATACAGGGGGAGGACAACATAAGGGGGGCTATATACAGGGGGAGGACAACATAAGGGGGGCTGTATACAGGGGCAGGACAACATAAGGGGGCTGTATACAGGGGGAGGACAACATAAGGGGGGCTATATACAGGGGGAGGACAACATAAGGGGGGCTGTATACAGGGGCAGGACAACATAAGGGGCTGTATACAGGGGGAGGACAACATAAGGGGGTATATACAGGGGGAGGACAACATAAGGGGGGCTGTATACAGGGGGAGGACAACATAAGGGGGGCTGTATACAGGGGGAGGACAACATAAGGGGGGCTGTATACAGGGGGAGGACAACATAAGGGGGGCTGTATACAGGGGGAGGACAACATAAGGGGGCTGTATACAGGGGGAGGACAACATAAGGGGGGCTGTATACAGGGGGAGGACAACATGAGGGGGGCTATATACAGGGGGAGGACAACATAAGGGGGGCTGTATACAGGGGGAGGACAACATAAGGGGGGCTGTATACAGGGAAGGACAACATAAGGGGGGCTGTATACAGGGAAGGACAACATAAGGGGGGCTGTATACAGGGAAGGACAACATAAGGGGGGCTGTATACAGGGAAGGACAACATAAGGGGGGCTGTATACAGGGAAGGACAAAATAAGGGGCTGTATACAGGGGGAGGACAACATAAGGGGCTGTATACAGGGGGAGGACAACATAAGGGGCTGTATACAGGGGGAGGACAACATAAAGGGGTCTGTATACAGGAGAGGACAACATAAGGGGTTATATACAGGGGCAGGAGAACATAAGGGTGGTATATACAGGGGAGGACAACATAAGGGGCTGTGTACAGGGGGAGGACAACATAAGGGGCTGTATACAGGGAAGGACAACATAAGGGGGGCTATATACAGGGGGAGGACAACATAAGGGGGTATATACAGGGGCAGGACAACATAAGGGTGGTATATACAGGGGAGGACAACATAAGGGGCTGTGTACAGGGGGAGAACAACATAAGGGGGGCTATATACAGGGGGAGGACAACATAAGGGGGTATATACAGGGGCAGGACAACATAAGGGGGGCTGTATACAGGAAGGGAAAACATAAGGGGGGCTGTATACAGGGGGAGGACAACACAAGGGGGGCTGTATACAGGGAAGGACAACATAAGGGGGGTATATACAGGGAAGGACAACATAAGGGGGGCTGTATACAGGGAAGGACAACATAAGGGGGGCTGTATACAGGGAAGGACAACATAAGGGGGCTGTATACAGGGAAGGAAAACATAAGGGGGGCTGTATACAGGGGGAGGACAACACAAGGGGGGCTGTATACAGGGAAGGACAACATAAGGGGGGCTGTATACAGGGAAGGACAACATAAGGGGGGCTGTATACAGGGAAGGAAAACATAAGGGGGGGCTGTATACAGGGGGAGGACAACACAAGGGGGGCTGTATACAGGGAAGGACAACATAAGGGGGGTATATACAGGGAAGGACAACATAAGGGGCTGTATACAGGGGAGGACAACATAAGGGGCTGTATACAGGGGAAGGAAAACTTAAGGGGGCTATATGGGGCAAGGACAACATAAGGGGGCTATACGGGGGAATAGACAACATAAGGGGCTATATGGGGGGTAGGGATGGACAACATAAGGGGGCTATCTATATGGGGGGATGGATAACACAAGCGGGCCAGTTATAAGGGGGATAACACAGGGAGCCATCTATAAGGGACACTGGATGGGGGCAATTTATAAGGAGGACAACACTGAGGAGGCATCTATAAAGGGCACTACACAGAGAGGGACAACAATGGGGGGCATCTATAAGGTTAACTATACTGGGTGCGGTGTGTATACAATAGGCTATAGGGGGCATCTACTTTAGTGGACTACACAGAGGGGTCATCTATAAGGGGACTACACAGAGGGGGCCATATACTATAGGGCAGGAATAGGGAACCTTGGATCTCCAGCTGTTGCAGTTGTTGCAGACATGAAGGGAGTTGTAGTTTTGCAACAGCTGGAGAGCCGAGGTTCCCTACCCCTGATAATAGGGAATGCACAGAGGTTGTCATCTACTATAAAGGGATTACACAGAGGGGGATCTCTACTATAGTAGAGGCACACAGGGACACAGGGCCATCTATTTGGAGGACTGAACAAGGGGCCATCTACAAGGTGTGTGCACAATATATATATATGTATATATATATATATATATATATATATATATATATATATATATATATGAACACACACACACACACACACAATAGTCAGGGCTAACCACTGAGAGAAGGTGTAAAGAGGCCAATACAGATGTGCAGTTTGTAGAGAGATGAGGATGGTGACAGAGTGAGGAGACTAATATATTTCTCTGGCAGATTCTGTGGATTCGTGGCTCGGAGAAGTTCTCATAACGGGCCAGGGCAGATGGAGAAGTAGATGAAAAGGGAAGAACTCCGATCAGAGAAGACGTCCCCTGTGAGTCACTAAATCTATGTGCACCGTAATGTATATGGTTTAGAGCTGGGGCTACCTCTATATGACTGTATGAGGGGATATTGATCTTTGTTCAGAGGATTTTATTCAGTAGCAGCTGTGGTGTTAGTCAGTATGTGGGGGTGTTAGTCAGTATGTGGGGGTATTATTTGTTACTTGTAATCTGGTGCGGTGTTCATTGGTCTTAGTATACCAGATTTGGTCAGTAACAATATGGTGGTGATGGTTGTGGTGTGGCGGTAATATTTCCCCCTTGTGTACTGGTAATTTTGGTCTCAGTATACAGGATTTGGTCAGTAACAGTATAGCGGTAATATGTGTGGGGATATTTGCTCTTTATATACTGGTGTTATTGGTAGCATACAGTGTTATCATGCAAAGAAAATTGTCTTATAGCGCGATTACACCGGCCAATAATCGGTAACAAGTGCTCCTAGGAAGTTATTCAGCCGATGATCGGCCCATGTAAAAGTGCCAGAGATTGGCTAACATGCCAGCAAATGCCCCATAGTCGGCTGATTTGATCTTTTGTGCGGCTAAGATCATTGCTGTCGGCTGCACATCTCTATATATTCCTGCCCTGCTGATTAGCAATCATTTGCAGCCCTATGCTGCCCCATATCACGCCGTGTTACTGGACCTTTATTAATGTTACCATAGATAAGTGCGGTGGCAGAAGGGTGGGCCCCAAGAATGATTTCCCCTGGTGGGCCAAGGCACTCCAGTCCGACACTGGTCCTATATACTATCCTATACACAGTCCTATATACAGCCCTATATACTATCCTATACACAGTCCTATATACTATCCTATATACACCCCTATATACTATCCTATACACAGTCCTATATACTATCCTATACACAGGGGCGGTTTTGGCATTTTTGGGGCCCCAAGCGAAGTTATGTCTGGGGCCCCGCCCCCTCGACACGCGTTCCAAAACAATAGACCGCTGTGTGTTGCCCCCAGTAGTATATACCCCTTTTGCGCTCCGCCAGTAATATACACTCCTTGTGTGCTGCCCCCAATAGTATATACCCCTTGTGTCCTGCCCCCAGTAGTATATACCCCTTGTTTGCTTCCCCCAGTAGTATATAGACCCCTGTGTGTTCCCCCAGTTATATATAGCCCCCCGTGTGCTCCCCCAGAAGTATATAGACCTCCTGTGTGCTGCCCTAGTTGTATATAGACCCCCTGTGTGCTGCCCCCAGTTGTATATACCCCCTGTGTGCTCCCCCACTAGTATATAGGCCCCCTGTGTGCTCCCTCAGGGGTATTTAGCCTCCCTGTGTGCTCCCTTACTTGGATATAGACCTCCTGTGTGCTCCCCCACTTGGATATAGACCCCTGTGTGCTCCTCCAGTTGTATATAAACCCCCTGTGTGGTTCCCCCAGTAGTATATAGACCCCCTTTGTGCCCCACCAGTATTTTATAGACCCCCTGTATGTTCCCCCAGTAGTATATAGACCCCCTGTGTGCCCCACCAGTAGTATATAGACCCCTGTGTGCTCCCCTAGTAGTATATAGCCCCCCTGTGTGCTCCCCCACTTGGATATAGACCTCCTGTGTGCTCTCCAAGTTGTATATAGACCCCATTCTGCTGCCCCAAGTAGTATATAGACCCCCTGTGTACTGCCCCCCAGTAGTATATAGACCCCTCTGTGCAGCCCCAGTAGTCTATAGCCCCCCTGTGTGCTCTCCCTGTTATATAGCCCCCCTGTGTGCTCCCCCCATTTATATAGACCCCCGATGTGCGCTCCCCAAGTTAAACAGACCCCTGTGTGCTCCCCCTCCCATATAGTATATAACACAATAAAACAAACACTTATACTCACCTGGGTCCGGGCGTCTCCTCTTCTCTTCACTCTTGTGGCCGCAGGAAGGGTTTTCCCTGAGATCACAAGAGGCCGCACTCCCCTTGTCCTGGCGCCGATGCTCCAGTGATGTCACTGGAGCGCTGGCACCACAAGGACAAAGCTGCCACTTGTGACCGCAGGGAAAACCCTTCCTGTGGCCACAAGAGTGACTGACAGGAAGGGAGCCAATGTCTCCCGCCCTGTCAGTGCTGCTGCATGTAACTATGAGTGCTCTTTACGAGTGCTCATAGTTACAGTTTAGATGGCAGCAGCGAGCGGGGCAGCGGCCCTGTCCAGCGGTCTTGAGCACAAGAGCGGGGCATGGGGGCCCCCCTGGATGTTGGGGGCCCCAAGCGATCGCTTGGTTTGCTTGGTGCCAAAGACCACCACTGCCTATACACAGTCCTATATACAGCCCTATACACTTTGCTATACACAGTCCTATGTACAGCCCTATATACTATCCTACACAAAGTCCTATATACAGCCCTATATACTATCCTATATACTATCCTATACACAGTCCTATATACTATCCTATACACAGTCCTATATACTATCCTATACACAGTCCTATATACAGCCCTATATTCTATCTTATACACAGTCTTATATACTATCCTATACACAGTCCTATATACAGCCTGTATATAGGACTGTGTATAGGATAGTATATAGGACTGTGTATAGGGCTGTATATAGGACTTCAGCCACGTAACCCAACCCCTCCCACCCTCCTCCGGGAAAAAAACAACAGCATTATACTTACCTAATCCAATCCTGGCATGGAGAAGGCCTTTATCTTCTTCCCTCTTCACCTTGCCGGAGGCCGGAGGGATCCCCCAGGATGCCCGATGACGTAATTCCGGCGCCTGCTGCGGGATACGTCATCAGCTGCAGAGACAAGGGGCCGCACTGAGGACATCAGTGAGGGATGGAGGGAGGCTAGTGCCCGGAGCCCCGTGGTGTCCAGGGTAAGAGGTCCTGGTTGGGCAGGGAGCAGGGGTGGTTGCCGGTACCAGCGCCGATGCCATGAGTGCGCGGGGGCCGGGCGCTGTCGGCGCCCCGTGAAGTCGCCCGGCCCGCCCGGTCCTAGAAATGGCCCTGGTTATAGCCCCGTTAAACCCCCCACATACTATACCTGCTCCACACTCCTGCTTGCTTTGGGGGCTTTCGGCATCTGGACATTCCCCTCAACCAATCAGTGTGCTGCATCAGGGCAGTGCACTGATTTGCTGAGGAGGACGCCCAGCCAGGAACCCCCAAAGCAAGCTCGAACGTGGAGCAGGTACAGTATGCTCCGGCCAGCGGGGGGTTAACAGTTGTCAGTTACTGTCAGTTACATACGGCTGGATGTTCCCCTCAGCAAATCAGTGCGCTACCCTGCCCTGTTCCCCTCAGCAAATCACTGCCACAGCACACTAATTGGCTGAGGGGGAGCCCCCAAAGCAAGCCAGTGCTTGAGCACCAACCCGGTACCCCTGGATAGAATGGTGCCATAAACGGGAACCGGGCCACAGATCGAAAAACGGACCGTGGCACCGGCTTCCCTGTGACGGCTCCGTTCTATCCCTGTGTCAGATTAAAGAGGATCTACCTGATGGTACCAATATACACTTATTACGGGAAATGCTTATAAAGTGCTTTTCTCCCTGCATTTACTACTGCACCAAGGCTTCACTTCCTGGATAAAATGGTGATGTCACTTCCTGGATAACATGGTGATGTCACTTCCTGGATAAATGGTGATGTCACGCCCCGACTCCCAGAGCTGTGCGGGCTGTGGCTGCTGGAGAGGATGATTGCAGAGGGATGCTCAGTGTCCCTCCACTGCCCTGTGTTCCTCACTGTCCCCCTGCCATGCCCCTTTATGTGCATTTCCCTTAATAAGTGTATATTAGTGATTTGTATAACTTTATTTTTTTTGGGGGGGGGGGGGGGGGGCAATACAATACTTTAATAAAAAAAAAATTTGCTTCTCCTTTAATCAATAAATATTAGGCTATATTAATGAGAAACTAGGACATTTGTTTGAGAGCACAAACATGATTCTTTTCATTCTTGAAGAATGTTTTGCAAATGTAGTGAAAAAAACTCACTGAAATATTTGGTATGGCCACAAATGAAATGACTAAATGATCTGTACAATAAAGTTATTATGTTATTTAAAAGATGCAATGAAAAACTTAAAGAATAAGCAAATGAATTGATGAATTTATTATTTGCATTATTTTCCTTAGAATAAAGGACTTATAATAACCAATTCTTTACTGTTTCTTATTTTATGCTTAGAAGAGGCGACTTCGGTTCCAGGTAATTGATCATATATATTGTAGATTTTTCTGTTTTTCGGTTACTACAGCGAGGGACAACACACACAAAAAAAAAATAGGGGAACAGGTACCCCTATTATAATGAAGAGAATCCACAGTCTAAACAGGGTTTCCTGCTCAAGAGGAGCAAGCTTCTGCTCCTGAGTGGGCCGTGTCTGTGTTGCTATCCAGCAGGCTGTATACCCTGTATGCATGCCTCCTGCTCAAATTACCAGCCAGGGATTAAGTTGGGATGTACTGTATAATCACTTAACCCCTGTCTGGCTGGTAAACTAATCAGAAGGCATGCATATAGGGTAAAAAACAATTAAACAGAATTGTAACTTGATACTCCCCCCACCCCCACCCCCCGCCAATATACTATGCGCCTATAATACACAAGTCTTCTTATGTATTGGGAGGCTTCTGGGCCCCTTCAAGCACTATCACAGGGTGTGAGCCTAACGCTATACCCTGGTATAATGCCAGAGCAGTGCCCATAGTGTAAATTCATGCCAATACAACATAGGAAATATCTTCTTCAGAATCCATGTTCCCACATATTCATGGTAATATTCCTCTCATTTTAAAAGATGGCGAGGAAGAGGAAAAGAGAACTGATCGACCTTTATGAAGAGGAGACGTAAGTACAAGATTTTATATCACTGCAAATCCACACTTACTGCATTACACCTTATCTTATATACTATTCACAACACAAAGCTCATCTATTATATTACCATCACTTTCTCTTAGCCAAAGACAGGTCATATATTCTCCTTACATTACAATGGATCTTTTTATTTTTTAATAAATTGTTCACTTATTCTTATATGCCTATGCTATGTTGTATCTTGTATCGCTGGAATTCTGACAGTAAAATCTATTTTTTATATCACAGATCAATGACCACCATCATGAAGAGGAGGAAGGACCCCGACCTGCAGCCAGAAGAAATAGCTGCATTCCTGAACCTGCTTGGTAAAATTCACTGCACCTTCCAACGATTGTAGTTTTCCTGCTTTAGGCCATGTTCACACATGGCATAAACATCGACCATTATTTGACAGGGCCGCTGTTTGCTGTGTCAACTAACAGCCGATGTCTCAGATTTTTACCCGGCTGATACTGCAGTATTGGCCGTATGAACATAACTTCATTTTAATTGGAATGAGGGCACATTTAGGTGTGCCCCCACTTCAATTAGCCATAGAGCACAATATACAGGATCTGCAGCAGATTCAATGATGTGTTCCATCATTTACCTAAATTGACTGTGTGGGCCTTGCCGTTTTATCAGCATTACCAGCCATATTCATTATAAGAAAAACACCTGTGATAAAGCCCGGTAATGCTGGTCACATGACAGAGCCCAGACAATCAATTCATACAAAACTGCAGAGACCAGATAATCTATTAGGATTTCCCACCATCTGAAGGGAATAGGGCTGAGCAACAGGAACAGATAGAGACACAGCTGCTTGTACTGTGCTGTGCCCTGACAACAATCAAAGGGACAGAAATACGTATACTCCATTCATCTTCTTGTCATTTAAAAACTGTGTTGAATTGAAACAATCCTTTATTCAACTTGTTTCTTAGACGACGAGGACATCCAACTTTTTTTGGCCAAGGACATCTGCCTACGGATCTCGGACAAGGTACTTATATACTGCTTGGGTGAATTGTGTGTGTGAGGATGATGGTCCTATAATATTACACATAGACATATGATCACCACATATAGCTAAAACATAACTTCTTTTCTTCTCTTACTAGTATCTGCTAGCAATGACCCTCGTGTACTTCAAGAGAGCTGGACTGACCATCGAGGAGTATAAAGAGTACTTTTTTGCATCCCTGTGAGTTTATTCATGTGTATATGTCTAAGGGAATGCTGTCAAGTAAATGTAAATCTGATGCTTTAAGTCAGCTTTTCCATCATAGTTTGTAAAACAATTATGTTTATTACATAGGAGAAAGGTGAAAGGGGATTTTAATATTTATATGCAGAGAAAGCATAAAAAGCCTATAGATTTTAGCATGTAGCATTTGTACCATATAGGTTCATATCAACATAATTTCATATTGTTACTATTATTAGATCCATACAAGATTCTTTTACACTGACATGGAAGTATATAGTAAACCATGACTTCACTTTCTCTTCTTCAGTTATCTAGCGAACCAGTTTGAAGAAGATGAGGACTTCAGATACGAGATCTACGCGTGGGCCTTAGGAAGATCCTGGGAATGGCGGAAGGAAGAACTGCACGACCAACGGAACTATTTGCTTTACCGGATGGACTTCAGAGCTTGGATTGACCAGACCACGTGTGAAGAGGTTAGTAATCAAAAAGATATGTATAGCCAGAAGTGTAGTCTATGATTATGAATCCTTCGTGAAAAGATGATTCAATCATAAATTATTTAATTCCAGATCATGGCACAGGACCCTTTCCACTGGGCATGGATGCGACAGAGGCATCCCCATCACAGCTGGGCCATTCGTTGGTGGAGGAGGAGCGCATGGGAGTTCAAAGTCCAAGGCCCATGGGGTTACCCATATTCATGCGCTCGCTGCAGGAACATCGTTTTGTATCCATGCAGGTGGAAAGTGGTCGGTAACATCGTAAGCCAGATCGACACAGCAGTGGACCCTGGAACATCGATTGAGATCCTCGACTAAGAAGACCATGACGGATGACCCAAAGGAGCAGGTAATGTAAAACACATGCATGCACACACACATCATTCCCTTTACCCTCCAACACACCAACACAGTACTTTTAAAGGGGTTTTCCAGGAAAAATGTACTGATGAGCTATCAACAGGATATCCCATCAGTCACTGATCGGTGAGGTGCCAACAACCGGCAGCCACACTGATCAGCTGAGCATACCGCACTGCATAGTGAATGATGTTTGTCTCTGGTCACTGTGTAGCAGTGACAATGTGTAACTGCAGCTCAGCTCATATTCACTTGAATGTCACCTGAGCTGCAGTTACATATCATCACCACTACACAATGCACTAAGACAGACTGATTACTGTGTAGTGGGGTCACTGAACAACTGAATGACGTTGGTGTCGGGTGTCGGTAATTCAGTGACTAATGAGCAATCCGGTGGATAGCTCGTCAGTACATTTCGTGTAGAAAACCCCTTTAAAAGTCACACACACTGACACAAATTAACATATACACTCTCTCTACACAGCCCCAACTAAATGATTGATGATATATAGTGTTATCCTCCCTTAGAATGCCAGAGGAAGGGCAATACAGTGGCCATGGCTTCCCTGCAGGTTTCCTCCACAGGGGGTTTTTCCTGTCCTGTGTGTTGCTGTACGCTCTTCGTGAGTGATGGGAGGTAACAATCACAACACATACATACACACATACATACAATAAATTTCTCTTTAACCCTCCTTACTTGGTCACTGAGTCTTTTCTTGTGTAAGCAGTATATGGCGGTATCTGTAATGTATTTTTGATAATATTCTCACTTCTGATCACACTACAAAAGCATACAGAGACCTTATAAAAGGGGTTACCTACTTATCATCTACACAAATTAAAATTAAAAGCAGCAGCACTTATTTATTTCTTTTCATCAAGTATTCATAGTCTACAAACAGCCAATGGTCAGTTTGGCAATGTTCAGCTGCTTTGCCAGGGTTTGCGGTACTAATGCTCCATTCATTTTCTAAGGGGGTCATTGAACATTGCCCCTCTCTGCGCTCAGCAATGTTCAAAGGCCACATGGAAAACAAATGCAGCGCTTGCTTTGCATAGCCAGTCTGTTCATTTGGTGAAACAATTTTTCTAAAATCTCTTGATCAGTAGCAGTCCCAGCAGTCAGACCACTCCTGATGTGCTAGTTCTCTCCTGTAATGTCGATAGCAGTTAAAGGGGTTATGAAGCAAAAATCTTTATCTTTCAAATCAACTGGTTCCAGAAAGTTACATAAATTTGTAATTTACCTCTATTAAAAAATTGCAAGTCTTCCAGTACTTATCAGCTGCTGTATGTCCCGCAGGAAGTGATGTTTCCTTTTCAGTCTGACACAGTGCTCTCTGCTGACATCTCTGTCCTAGACTGGAAGTGTCCAGACCAGCAGCAAATTCCCATAGAATACCTTTTTCTGCTCTGGACAGTTCCTGTCTCGGACAGAGATGTAAGCAGAGAGCACTGTGTCAGACTGAATAGAAAACACCATTCTGGAGGAGGTAGTGTCCTAAAGATACAGGGGTAGCTGGAGAGCAGGACGGGAGAACGGGATGCCAGATCACACAGCAGCGCAGAATGTATATATGCACTGCTTGTTGGATCTGGAAACTTGACAGCATGAATATATGCATACCTGTGCTCTCAGTTTCCCAGTTATTGGCCCCCATCCCTTTTACACAGGGAGATGTGCGGCTGAGAACGATAAATTTTAAAATCAGCTCAAAAGATGCAAGCAGTTGAAGATCCCTAATTTTCCCGTTTCTCAGCTAATCGCTGTCACTTTTACAAAGGCCGATTATCAGCCGAAGGAGCATTTCTAACAACGCTCCTGGCCAATAATCGGCTCATGTAAAATACACACCTTCTCTGAAAGAACCAAGAGGCTGCAACACCATTAAGCAAGAGACACCACTAACCAAACAACACCATAAAGACCAAGGAGATCTCCAAACAACGGTATTGAGAAGTACAAGTCAGGGTTGAGTTATAATAAATTTTAAATTCTGAGTTCTGCTGGTCAGATGATCAGAGGTTGTGACTTGTTTTTGTATACTCATTTTTCACCAGAATAAAGAACAGGAGAAATCCTATTTGAACAGACCTTCTGTGTCAGTGTCTCTGACTGGTTTTTGCACTGTTTATGTGCAGTATATATGAGTTATTCTCAAAGAGTTTTGCATATTTATATTCTATGGAGCCAGTTATTACATTTTCCAGCAGGAGACTGGAAGTCACTGGACCAGGAGCCCCAGGGGACTGGGGTAGGTCAGTATTCCTTAGTTTTCATTTAAAAAAAAAAAAATTGGATCCCAGAATACGGCTTTAGTTCACTTTAAGGCCAAGTTCACATACTGTACAAACATCACTGCTTCATTGAATAGCAGTCTATGGAATCATGGCCGTAGTGTATACACCCTGTATACACTATGGACGTGGTTCTTTGCGGCCACAGAAAATATTTGACAGTTCTATTTTGTGCGGCCTATATTTAGTAAGGTCTGATAGTGAACGAGATAGACTGTGTTATAGTGTAAAGTATGGCTCCTGGCTGTACTTTACATTGTGGTCTATGGCAAATTGAAGCGTGGGCACACCAGAATGTGTATGTGTTCCAATTAAAATAAAGTGATGTTCATCTGGCTGATACTGTAGTATCGGCCGGCTGGGTCAAACAACAGCCGATGTTCATACACTGTGTGAACATGGCCTAAAAGGACAGAAATCGGTCCCTTACAATTCCAATTGATGAAAACCTTTTATACTCAGCATGAAAACAGATTTATCAAGATGCCTCAAACCCAATCTGCCTGTTTTTTTTTTAAAACTATTCACAGCTCAGGTCTCATTTTACCAAAGCTTCTTAAGATATAAAACCTGAGCTGTGACTGGTTGCTGTGGGGAAAAAAATCTGAAAGTGAAGATTTTAAGGCAGCTTAATACATCTGTGTCAATGTGTTGTTGTTGTTTTTTTTTTATTATACTACAAGTAGAAAAGTCATTAGAAGCCCATTAGAGAACATGTTTCCAATGAAAGTCAGAGGGTCCTGATGCAGAGTAGCTATCAGTAGAGATGAGCGAACCTGGAGCATGCTCGAGTCCATCCGAACCCGAACGTTCGGCATTTGATTAGCGGTGGCTGCTGAAGTTGGATTAAGCCCTAAGGCTATGTGGAAAACATGGATATAGTCATTGGCTGTATCCATGTTTTCCAGACAACCTTAGAGCTATATCCAAGTTTAGAAGCCCCCGCTAATCAAATGCTGATCGTTCGGGTTGGAATGGACTCGAACCCGAACCCGGTTCACTCATCACTAGCTTTCAGATAGCTTTCAAATAGACCCCCATATGGCCTCTGGTGCACTGGTTACATCTGTAGCCTTAGCCTCAGGCCTGTATGGATCAATAGGGGGTTACCTGACTTCAGATCTTACAAGGGGTCGGGCCAGCAGGGCATGGTCTAGGTAAGGCCCTATTCCACCGAACTATATCGGCCATAATCGCTCGTTTGCTCCTCTATGTCGGCCCGTCGAATAGGGGTTTTAGGGTGGCAGTTTTAATGGACCCAAGTGTTTAGTAAGGGAGGGGGGGTCACACACAGTATTGTTGGTAGTATGATCACTTATGTCCTGTGTTCCTATTCATGGAGGGGAAGGCAGAGTGTGCAGGAAAGGTAGAGAAGCGTGGATCAAAATATGGTACTGTCAAAGTATAAGGAAGAGCACATGATACTGCCATGATGTATTGTCCATACAGGAACACAGGATAAAGCAGGTCAGTGGAGGCCAACAGCAGAAGTAGTCAGTACAGAACTGCAACATTGTTGAATGGAAACATTAAAGGGTACTTTGTCCATGTAAAACTTCTGATATATTGTTGCCCTTTCATACAACATAATAAACATGCTATTCTCACCACATGGGTCGCTTCCAAGGCTAAGGCTCCATTTACACAGAAAGATTATCTGACAAAGAATTTAAAACCAAAACCAGAAACAGACTATAAACAGAGATCAGGTCATAAAGGAAAGCCTGAGATTTCTCCTCTTTCAAATCCATTCCTGGCTTTGGCTTCAAATCTTTGGCAGATAATCTATGAAATAATCTTTCTGTGTAAATGCACCCTAAGAGCGAACAGCGTCGTGGTCAGTGGCTGAGCGTTCAGCACTCTACATGGAGATACCACTGGAGGGCTATAAAACAAGTGTCAGGCGAGGAACAGAGAAACAGGACCTGTAACGTGGACTGCAGAACTACAAGTACCAGACATAGTGTCCACAAGGGCTGAGAAGAGTCCAGGAGCAGGCTGGATTAAAATCACAACAATTTGGAACAAGACCTGGAAGTAACATGCATAACCCACCAGGATCACATCATGTTGTCAGCAGAGAGAGGTAACAGCACAGTTCACACCCTGCACACATTTAAAATCCACGGCTGCAATTTTTAGTGGCAGTTTCCCTCCCCGGCAATGTAGGACACAAGGTGGTCAGACCAAAGTCTAAACACGGGTACAAGTAACTTCTCACTCTACAAGTATTCTCTCAAGTTCCATCAGAGTACATTGCTACATTGGGTTAGGACTCCATCAACAAACTCTTCTCCTCTATGCTACTCTACTCTACTCAGTGGCGCCGCAATGATGAGGCGACCTGAGTCGTCTGCCTCAGGCGGCGCCACCAGCTGTTATCATGGGGGCGGCATTCAGTGGCTTAGCTACCACGGTTGCAGCGGTCGCCGCGACCGGGCCGCTACTGTACTGCCACTGTACTGCTCCCATCCCACTCCCTCTTGTGACCACAAGCAATGTTTTGCCTGCGATCACAAGAGGCGGCTGGGACGGCCCCCGGATGACTTGCGGGGCTGGGAGCATCTTGAGGGCAAAAAAACAGGTCCCGCGAAGCTCCGCCCCCTCCGTTTGAAGCCCTGCCCCCGCCGCGAGAAGCCCGCCAGCGCGCGTGACAAGAAGACTAGAGGAACCATTCAGGTGAGTAAAGATTTTTTTGTTTTAAAGGGCATGATGGGGATGTAGTGGTATGGTGGTGGAACAAGAGGATGATGGGGGTGTAGTGGTATGATGATGGAACAAGAGGATGATGGGGGTGTAGTGGTATGGTGGTGGAACAAGAGGATGATGGGGGGTGTAGTGGTATGGTGGTGGAACAAGAGGATGATGGGGGGTGTAGTGGTATGATGATGATGGAACAAGAGGATGATGGGGGGTGTAGTGGTATGATGATGGGGGGTGTAGTGGTATGGTGGTGGAACAAGAGGATGATGGGGGTGTAGTGGTATGATGATGGGGGGTGTAGTGGTATGGTGGTGGAACAAGAGGATGATGGGGGGTGTAGTGGTATGGTGGTGGAACAAGAGGATGATGGGGGTGTAGTGGTATGATGATGGGGGGTGTAGTGGTATGGTGGTGGAACAAGAGGATGATGGGGCTGTAGTGGTATGATGATGGAACAAGAGGATGATGGGGGGTGTAATGGTATGATGATGGAACAAGAGGATGATGGGGGGTGTAGTGGTATGATGGTGGAACAAGAGGATGATGGGGTGTAATGGTATGATGGTGGAACAAGAGGATGATGGGGGGTATAGTGGTATGATGATGGAACAAGAGGATGATGGGGGGTGTAATGGTATGATGATGATGGAACAAGAGGATGATGGGGGGTGTAGTAGTATGATGATGATGGAACAAGAGGATGATGGGGGTGTAGTGGTATGATGATGGAACAAGAGGATGATGGGGGTGTAGTGGTATGATGATGGAACAAGAGGATGATGGGGGTGTAGTGGTATGATGATGGAACAAGAGGATGATGGGGGGTGTAGTGGTATGATGATGGAACAAGAGGATGATGGGGGGTGTAGTGGTATGATGATGGAACAAGAGGATGATGGGGGGTGTAGTGGTATGATGAAGGAACAAGAGGATGATGGGGGGTGTAGTGGTATGATGATGGAACAAGAGGATGATGGGGGTGTAGTGGTATGATGATGATGATGGAACAAGAGGATGATGGGGGTGTAGTGGTATGATGATGATGATGGAACAAGAGGATGATGGGGGTGTAGTGGTATGATGATGAGGGTTTAGTGGTATGATGATGGAACAAGAGGATGATGGGGGTGTAGTGGTATGATGATGATGGAACAAGAGGATGATGGGGGGTGTAGTGGTATGATGATGAGGGTGTAGTGGTATGATGATTAAGGAACAAGAGGATGATGAAGGGTGTAGTGGTATGATGATTAAGGAACAAGAGGATGATGAAGGGTGTAGTGGTATGATGAAAGGGCAGGAGGATGAAGGGGGTGGTAGTATTATGATGGAGGTGTTTGTATTATGAAAGGGCAGGAGGATGAAAGGGGTAGTAGTATGATGATGGAGGGGCAGGAGGATGAAAGGGGTAGTAGTATGGTGATAAAGGGGCAGGAGGAGGGGACAACATGGGGGGCATCTGTAAGGGGGATAAAATGGGGGGCCATCTATATGGGGGATAACATGGGGGGCATCTATAAGAGGGACAACACAGGGGGCCATCTATAAGGGGGAAACATTGGGGGCCATCTATAAGGTGGACTACATGGGGGGTGTATACAATAGGGCATGCACAGAGGGGGGCATGTACTTTAAGGGGGGTCACATAGTGTCAGGGCTACCTACTAAATGAGGGTGTAAAGGGGACAGTACAGATGTGCAGTTTTTAGAGAGATGATGGTGTCAGTGTGAGGAGCCTAATATGTCTGTCTGGCAGATTCTGTGGATTCGTGGCCCAGAGAAGTTCTCAAAATTGGCCACAACAGATGGAGAAGATGAAAAGGGAAGAACTCCGATCAGAGAAGACGTCCCCTGTGAGTCACTTGATATAACTGCACTGTAATGTATATGGTGTACAGAGCCTGTGTACAGTGCGTCCACCTCTATATGACTGTATGAAGTGATATTGGTCTACGTACAGAGGATTATATTCAGTAGCAGCGGTGGTGTTAGTCACTATGAGGTGGTATTATTTGTTACTTGTTATCTGGTACTGTGTTTTATTGGATTTAGTATACTGGATTTGGTCAGTAACAATATGGTGGTGATGGTTGTGGTGTGGCGGTAATATTTCCCCTTGTGTACTGGTAATATTGGCAATATTGGTCTCAGTAAACAGGATTTGTTTAGTAACAGTACGGCGGTGATAATATTTCCTGTATACTGGTATTATTGGTAATATCAGTCTTGAGATATATATATATCCCAATAGCATCGAGAAAGGGGGGGCCCAAGTTGACCTCTTGCACCAGGGCCCAAGAGACATTAGCTACGCCCCTAGGGGCGGCATTCAGTGGCAGATTATAATATGGGCGGTTTGGGCGGACGCCCACATTATAATCCGCCACTGATTGTACCATGTACCGGAGACCCCCGCGCCCGGACAGCATCTGTAATTAGATGCTGGGAGCGGGAGAGACTGTATTCATAAGCGCCACGGTGTAATGAATCAGCCACGCGGTGCTGTTACTACAGCGCGGCGCTTATGAATACAGTCTCCCCCGCTCCCAGCATCTAATTACAGATGCTGTCCGGGCTCGGGGGTCTCCGGTACCGGCAGTAGCGAAATTTGATGGGGGGCAGAGGGGGCGGCCGCCCCCGGGCCCACTCTGGCAGGGGCCCACTGTGATCTCCAGAGATTATAATTTGACGCCGCTGCCCGCCGCTGCCCGCCGCTGTCCGCCGCTGCCCGCCGCTGTCCGCCGCTGCCCGCCATTGGATGGGTGAGTGCAGCCCCCCCCCCCCTCTGTTACCGGCAGCCCGATGCAGCCCGGCCCCGGAGGCTCACAGCTCCAGCCCCGCCTCCTGCATCCCTCTCCTCTCCTGCTCGTCGGCAGACGTGTGACGTCATCCGTTGCTGCCCGCCCGAGCAGGAGGGGAGAGAGATGCAGGCGCCGCGGGTCTGGAGCTGTGAGCCTCCGGGGCCGGGCTGCATCGGGCTGCCGGTAACAGAATATGTAAGCAGCTAACGGCACCGGACCAGAGAGGACCAGAGAGGACCTGCTGGATCCACCAGAGGTGAGTATACTTTTGTTTTTTTGTTTTTTACATGAATGCTCATGTGGGAGCTTCACTTGGGGCCTATAACATGTGGTTACAGAGGGGGTCCTATACTATGTGGGGGCTGTACAGGGGAAAAATGCAATGTGGGGGGCTACAGAGGGATGCTTTTACTGTGTGGGGGGCTTCAGGGGGGGATAATATGTTGTGATTATTCTATGTGGGGGCTGGCTGCACAGGGACCTATACTATGTGGGGGGGGGGGATAATATGTTATGGCTATACTATCGGGGGAGGGAAATATGTGGGGGCTGGCTACACAGTGAGTGACATCCCCGTATACTGTGCATATACTGAGTGACATCCCTGTATACTGTGCATATAGTGAGTGACATCCCTGTATACTGTGCATATACTGAGTGACATCCCTGTATACTGTGCATATAGTGAGTGACATCCTCCTATACTGTGCATATAGTGAGTGACATCCCTGTATACTGTGCATATACTGAGTGACATCCCTGTATACTGTGCATATAGTGAGTGACATCCCTGTATACTGTGCATATACTGAGTGACATCCCCCTATACTGTGCATATAGTGAGTGACATCCTCCTATACTGTGCATATAGTGAGTGACATCCCTGTATACTGTGCATATACTGAGTGACATCCCCCTATACTGTGCATATAGTGAGTGACATCCCTGTATACTGTGCATATACTGAGTGACATCCCCCTATACTGTGCATATAGTGAGTGACATCCCTGTATACTGTGCATATACTGAGTGACATCCCCCTATACTGTGCATATAGTGAGTGACATCCCTGTATACTGTGCATATACTGAGTGACATCCCCCTATACTGTGCATATAGTGAGTGACATCCCTGTATACTGTGCATATACTGAGTGACATCCCCCTATACTGTGCATATAGTGAGTGACATCCCTGTATACTGTGCATATACTGAGTGACATCCCCCTATACTGTGCATATAGTGAGTGACATCCCTGTATACTGTGCATATACTGAGTGACATCCCTGTATACTGTGCATATACTGAGTGACATCCCCCTATACTGTGCATATAGTGAGTGACATCCCTGTATACTGTGCATATACTGAGTGACATCCCCCTATACTGTGCATATAGTGAGTGACATCCCTGTATACTGTGCATATACTGAGTGACATCCCCCTATACTGTGCATATAGTGAGTGACATCCCTGTATACTGTGCATATACTGAGTGACATCCCCCTATACTGTGCATATAGTGAGTGACATCCCTGTATACTGTGCATATACTGAGTGACATCCCCCTATACTGTGCATATACTGAGTGACATCCCCGTATACTGTGCATATACTGAGTGACATCCCTGTATACTGTGCATATAGTGAGTGACATCCCTGTATACTGTGCATATACTGAGTGACATCCCCGTATACTGTGCATATAGTGAGTGACATCCCTGTATACTGTGCATATACTGAGTGACATCCCTGTATACTGTGCATATAGTGAGTGACATCCCTGTATACTGTGCATATACTGAGTGACATCCCTGTATACTGTGCATATACTGAGTGACATCCCTGTATACTGTGCATATAGTGACATCCCCGTATACTGTGCATATACTGAGTGACATCCCTGTATACTGTGACTATACTATGTGGGGGCTGGCTACACAGGGACCTATACTATTTGGGGGATACAAGAAGGGGGGAATAATATGTTGTGGCTATACTATGCGGGGGCTACAAAGGGGGATATACTATGGGCGCTACACAGGGGGAAGGGCTATACTATGTGGGGGGCCTATATTATGTGGGACTGCACAGGGCATCTATATTATGTGTGGGGGGCTATATGCCTGACTACTATTTGGAGGCACATATTGGGCCTGACTGCTTATGTGGAAGCACAGAGGGGGCACTGTTACTGTGTAAAGCAATGGGGAATATAAGGTTATAATGAGGTATAAGGTTAGGATGATGCTAGAACGTGGAGCCTAAAGTGTTTGTCTCGCAGATTCTGGGGAGACGAGTCATGGCTGGAGAAATCTTCATGATGGGATGAGCCAGATGAAAAGAAAAGGAAAAAACAGACAGCTTTCACTACCAAGAACGTCACTTATGATTCATGTAGGAAGACGCCTCCTGTAAGTCACTGGAAGTAACTGCACAATCATGCATAATCACTTTTTTGGTGCATTCACACGTACAGGATCTGCAGCAGATTTGATATCGGGTTCCGTCATTGAGTAATAGAACAGGAAAAGAGTTGTCAGCTCACCCACTCAGTCTTGCTTCACCTGATGTGTGGATCTCCGTGATGTGGAAGCTCGCGGGTACTAATATTGGAGACCGCAGCCCGAATCATCCATGATAAGAAAAAATGTGTTCATCCGCAGCTTCATAAAATTCAATGGCTTTATTCAACGTCACAAAACATAAAATAACAGGTGATTTAAAAGACACGCCGACGCGTTGCAGGGTGAGAACCCCTTAATCATGGGGATGATTAAGGGGTTCTCACCCTGCAACGCGTCGGCGTGTCTTTTAAATCACCTGTTATTTTATGTTTTGTGACGTTGAATAAAGCCATTGAATTTTATGAAGCTGCGGATGAACACATTTTTTCCGTCATTGAGTAACAAAGCTATCTGCAGCATCAAATCTGGTGCATATCCTTTATGTGTGAACACACTCTTAAAGGGGTAGTTCACCCAAAAATTTTTTCTTTCAAATCAACTGCTGCCATGAAGTGCCAGAGATTTGTTAGTTACTTCTATTAAAAAATCTCAAGCCTTCCAGTATATATCAGCTGCTGTATGCCCAACAGGAAGTTGTATTATTTCCAGTCTGGAGAGCAGGAGATGTTTTCTATGGGGATTTGCTGCTGCTCTGGACATTTCCTGACATGGACAGAGGAGGCAACAGAGAGCACTTTGTCAGACAGGAAAGAAAACACCACTTCGTGCTGGACACACAGCAGCTGATAAGTACTGGAAGACTTAAGATTTTTTAATAGAAGTGAATTACAAATCTCTGGCACTTCATGGCACCAGTTGATTTGAAAGAAATTATTTTTTGGTGGACTGCCCCTTTAAGGTCTGTAGATCCTTTGTATAGCTGGATCTCTACCTCTATTTGGTCACTGCTAGAGATGAGTGACCTTACAGTAAGTTCAGGTTCACATGAACCCAAATTCTCTGAACTTCATCTCTAGTCAATGCTGAGGTAGAATATTGCATTTTATATACTGGTGCTATAAAGGGAATATTATTTATAGACAGTACAGCAGTATTATCCAGTCACTGTATGGTGATGACGGCAGTGGTCATGGTATTATTTGTCCTGTGTATACTCCTTTTATTGGTATTACTTGTGTTCGTGTAGTGGATTTTATTCAGTGACAGTATAGTGGTATTAGTCATGTTGTTGTAATGATGGTAGTGGCCATAGTGTTGAGGTATTATCTGTTACTTGTATACTGTAATAATGGTAGTATCAGTCTCTTTATAATAGATTGGCCAGTAACAGTAATGATGATATTCGCTTCCTGTATACTGGTGTTTTTTGGTAACTATAATAGCTATTTAGAGATATACAGTATTATCATGCATAGAAAATTGTCTTACCAGTGCTAACATTATACAGGATATGTGTAATATTATTTTACATATCCTACAAATTTCCCTAGGACCCTACTTATATATATTATCACTGCTGTAACCTGTTGTTGCATAATAGATAGATAGATAGATAGATAGATAGATAGATAGATAGATAGATAGATAGATAGATAGATAGGAGATAGATAGATACAGTAGATAGATAGATAGATAGATAGATAGATAGATAGATAGATAGATAGATAGATAGATAGATAGATAGATAGGAGATAGATAGATAGATAGAAGATAGATAGATACAGTAGATAGATAGATAGATAATAGATAGATAGATAGGAGATAGATGATAGATAGATAGGAGATAGATAGATAGATAGATAGATAGATAGATAGATAGATAGATAGATAGATAGATAGGAGATAGATAGATAGATAGATAGATAGGAGATAGATAGGAGATGGATAGACTTGGCACCATTTCTGTAAATAAAAATGAGTTGAAATACAACACAACACGACCTAAGTGTGTTATGGTATGTGGGCTGGAGGGGTGTGAGTGCCAGGGCTGATTTTCAGTCCCAGTCCGGCCCTGCCCCCCCATGTCACTCCGCCGCGGCCGCCGCCATCTTAAGCTGATCGGGTGCACTGAGGTTGCGTATGGCCTCAGCGCACCACTGCTGGTACGTGCGCCGCCCACCTGTCAATCACCTCCGGCGCGGCGCTGTCCCTCTGGGTTCCGTCTCCCGCGCTCGCACCAGGTCAGTCACTTGCTGAACAGCATAGGAGCCGGACGGCCGCCTATGACTGCTGCTGCTGCACACAGAACAGGGGAAGGCCGACCTGGACATGTGGAAAACGGGGTGAGGCTGGACATGTGGAAAACAGAGGTGTGCTGGACATGTGGAAAAGGGGGGGTGGTGCTGGACATGTGGAAAAGGGGGGTGGGGTGCTGGACATGTGGAAAAGGGGGGGTGCTGGACATGTGGAAAAGGGGGGGTGCTGAACATGTGGAAAAGGGGGGAGCTGAACATGTGGAAACAGGGGGAGCTGGACATGTGGAAACAGGGGGAGCTGGACATGTGGAAAACTGGGGGAGCTGGACATGTGGAAACAGGGGGAGCTGGACATGTGGAAAACTGGGGGAGCTGGACATGTGGAAAAGGGGGGAGCTGAACATGTGGAAACTGGGGGGGCTGGACATGTGGAAACAGGGGGAGCTGGACATGTGGAAACAGGGGGAGCTGGACATGGGGAAAACTGGGGGAGCTGGACATGTGGAAAACTGGGGGAGCTGGACATGTGGAAAACTGGGGGAGCTGGACATGTGGAAACAGGGGGAGCTGGACATGTGAAAACAGGGGGAGCTGGACATGTGGAAACTGGGGGAGCTGGACATGTGGAAACAGGGGGAGCTGGACATGTGGAAACAGGGGGAGCTGGACATGTGGAAACAGGGGGAGCTGGACATGTGAAAACAGGGGGAGCTGGACATGTGGAAACTGAGGGAGCTGGACATGTGGAAACTGGGGGAGCTGAACATGTGTAAACTGGGGGAGCTGGACATGTGGAAACAGGGGGAGCTGGACATGTGGAAAACTGGGGGGGCTGGACATGTGGAAACAGGGGGGGCTGGACATGTGGAAACAGGGGGAGCTGGACATGTGGAAACAGGGGGAGCTGGACATGTGGAAACAGGGGGAGCTGGACATGTGGAAAAAGGGGGAGCTGGACATGTGGAAACAGGGGGAGCTGGACATGTGGAAACAGGGGGAGCTGGACATGTGGAAACAGGGGGAGCTGGACATGTGGAAACAGGGGGAGCTGGACATGTGGAAACATGTGGAAAGCAACCGAGCTTCAATACCACACACACACACACACACACAAGATAAAGACAGGGGTGGTGTTTTTTTTTTTTCTAGAAGAGAGCAATCATGTTTTTCTTATCCTGAAGAACCTCTTTCATTTTATGTGTCTATATATGTAAATGTAGAAGCCTCTAACACTGCTCTTTATCTTAATTCACTATGAGTAATGGAGCAGAATATACCCTTTATTATTTAGAAACCATTGTTGTTAAGTGAGGTTCCCTTTGGGTAACATAATCGGTTGGGGGCCCACTCAGACTTGCTCGCCCCCCCTAGGCTGAACCACTAGCTACGCCCCTGGGTACCGGCATTCCACGGAACGGGGGAATGCAGCCTTTAGTCCCCTGGCTGATGTGTGGCTGCCGGAGGTGTCCCATCCTGTCTCCGGCAGCGCGCGCATCAGAGAGCTCCCTGTGCACTGGAAGTCACAGCCACAGGCGCACGGGGAGCTCTCTGATGCGCGTGCTGCCGGGGACAGGACGGGACACCCCGGGCAGCCGCACATCAGCCGGGACCAGACCAGAGAGGCTCGACGGGGGAACGGATGGCAGGTGAGTTGTGTGCTGTTTTTTGTTTTTGTTTTATCTGCTGTGCAGGGGGGGGACCATATATAAGGGAGAGGGAAGAGGGGGACCATCTATAAGGGGGGGGGAGGGAAGAGGGGGACCATCTATAAGGGGGGGGAGAGGGGGACCATCTATAAGGGAGGGGGGAAGAGGGGGACCATCTATAAGGGCGGGGGGGAGAGGGGGACCATCTATAAGGGAGGGGGGGAAGAGGGGGACCATCTATAAGGGAGGGGAAAGAGGGGACCATCTATAAGGGAGGGGGGAGAGG
Organism: Dendropsophus ebraccatus; assembly: GCF_027789765.1. Taxonomy (NCBI): domain Eukaryota; kingdom Metazoa; phylum Chordata; class Amphibia; order Anura; family Hylidae; genus Dendropsophus; species Dendropsophus ebraccatus. Next base: position 29,181 of record NW_027210350.1, on the reverse strand, counting down.
GGGATCATCTATAAGGGAGGGGGGAGAGGGGGACCATCTATAAGGGAGGGGGAGAGGGGGACCATCTATAAGGGAGGGGGAGAGGGGGACCATCTATAAAGGGGGGGGGAGAGGGGGACCATCTATAAGGGAGAGGGGACCATCTATAAGGGGGGAAGAGGGGGACCATCTCCTAAAAGATCAGCACCCTCCTCTCCTGACATCCTCTGTGCTGCTGGGACTTCTCCTATAGGATTAGCACCCTCCTCTCCTGACATCCTCTGTGCTGCTGGGACCTCTCCTATAGGATTAGCACCCTCCTCTCCTGACATCCTCTGTGCTGCTGGGACCTCTCCTATAGGATTAGCACCCTCCTCTCCTGACCTCCTCTGTGCTGCTGTGACCTCCCCTGTAAGATCAGCCCCCTCCTCTCCTGACATCCTCTGTGCAGCAAGGGACCAAACATTATGTTTATTGGGGACAGCAGTTGGGGGGGGCAGTAGTGGATTATAATGTGGGCGGATTGACCGGGGGGGGGGGGGGCGTCATCCTATAGTTCGCCTCGGGCAGCAGAGAGGCTAGAATCACCCCTGACTCTACTTTCAATTGTTCAAGCACCGCTATAACTACCTCTCTTCTACTCTACTTCTCAAGGCACCTCCTCAAGCACAAACAAGTTTAAGTAGTAAGTCCGTGTAAAGATTCAGTTTTTTCTACAAAAGTGTATTGTACTACTAAGAGACTGCACAGTAAAGCTGTTATATTTGTATATCACTGGCACTCCTTTCCTACGCACCAGTACCCATACACACAAACCGCACACCCTGGGTTATTTTTCCCCTTTCTGTGGTTGGTGCTACCGATAGTCCGGGTGGGTCATTTGGCACTCAGGACTACCGTCACAAGAACCCAAGGGAGCCATCACAACCCGACCGGTCACCGACTATTTTGGGGATTACAGCCAGCCACAACATAAAGCAGGTACTACCATCATACCTGTGTGCTGGACTAGCACTGTGCATAACAACTATACCATCTTTGGCTGAGCTGTACAACAGAACTGATAGCATCCATTAATCATAGAAACGCACCACACTAACAGTTCATGGTAGGAGTTGTAGTTTTGCAGCTTGTGGCCATCCAGGTTGCAGAACTACAACCCCCATTAATTCCTATTGACAGTTCATAATAAGAGTTGTAGTTCTACAATAGAATACAGGATGGCAGAATGACACATAGACACATGAATAACACATGGACACATGAATGACAAAGGACACGAGGGGGGAGCATGGCATAGTACACAGGGGGAAGAGGGTGGCATGCTATAAAAGGGGGAGAGGGTGGCTCGTTACACAGGGGGGAGGTGGTGACATGGTACTTAGGGGGAGCCAGTGGCACGGTACACAGGGGGAAGACGGCAGCGCGGAACACAGGGGGGGGGGGGCAGTGGCACGGAACAGAGGGGAAGATGGTGGCATGGTAAAGGAGGGGGAGACTGTGAGACAATACACTAGGATCAGTAAATCCTGAAGGTCATTCATGGCTTCTTGATAGTTTCCTGAAGGTAAATACTGATTACTGATGCTTTCCTGAAGCCTTTTGATGCCTGATCTGGATTTCCTGTCAGTAAAAACTGACACGGACATATGAATGGGGCCTCAGACTTTTTCAATTATTTATCCTTAATTATAATGCAAGGTCTTCATACCTGCACATACAGGAAGCAAAGTCAGCAAGGCATCAAGTGTGTACTTATATTTATGTGCTTAAGAAAGTCAGTGCTACACATGGAATACATCAAAACATTTACAATTTAATCAGACCCATTGTATCAGAGCACAGCAGATGATAAAGCTGCGGGGTTATTTATATAAGTGCTTTTAGGATGACATACGTATTATTATCAGTATACAGAAGGAAAAGACATTGGGATTTTGTCTATTACAAGAACTACTGGTATCATTTGGAGTTATTATGATTCACATAATTACTATCAGAACTTTCTCTCTGCTGTACCCGGTCTGCTGAATTTCCATAAGTTAATATACAGTATTAAATTCACAATGTTTGTGCACCTTGTGAGAAAGGAGGAAAGATGATCTCACAACTGTAGAGCAAAGAGAGACTTTTTCTTTTTCTTACACGTTGCCATTAATACCTGTTTCCTGGTGGACATCGTTGGGAAATATGAAAAATTATTGAGCTAATTGTTGTTGTTTGCTTATGAGTAGGGAAAAAAACATACACAATTAAATACTTAAAAATGTTTAACACTTTCAACATTTTTTAAAATAATGTGACACGTTACATTTAAAGTATCTTGTTCAAACATATTTCAAGAGGAAAATACATTAAAATAAAAGTCAACACATTTAATTTCACAGTACAGTAAATAAATCATTGGCTGGTCAGCAATTATAAAATACTAGTTTGTTGTTATTGTTATGCCCATGTTTCTTGGCATGTTTTGTTAAAAAAAAAAAAAGCTCACTGTTCCTCAAACAACTACACTCTGGCCCATGTGATTTCTAACATATTCATAAATCACTTAATTTACCTATAATGTCGCTTTATCCCCGAAAACAGGTCTAAAGCTTTGGCCACTAAGTGTTTCCTTTTCCTGCAGTCTTCTGTTTACTATCTGGTGTTAAGGGAAATCCGTCTCTAGTAACAGCTAGATCAGGATAGAACACAGGAATTGGGGACAGGGCTTAGTATGTGATTTGTTTAGGAGAGAGATCCCAAGAGAGTCTGGCCTGTGATGCTGCAAGTCTGTCTGCTACTAATGGTCCACAGTGTTCCTGAAAGGTAAATCAAGACTTCCCTCCTATCTCTCACACTTTACTCTTTAATCAAACATGCAGTCTTGAGGTTGCAAAAATGTTTAGAACAGTTTGTGTTACTGAAAATGTACAACTCTTGGTACCGTACATAATAACACACAGCTTCATTGTAGCTTTACTCCGAGGCTAAAATTTCCATTATACTTGAGGTGATTCCATTTAGAGCAAGTTTCTAATAGGCTGATTTCATCAGTGAACATCCAAGCTTCTGACATTTCTTTCACCTCATCTTTTTGTGGCAATTAAATTTCTTAAAGGGTTGATGTGTTCAGGAGGAGCACTCACAACGTCCGTCACCCTTATCCTGTGAGGGTCATAGATACAGTCTTCTTCCAGGTTACTATCAACCATGCCACATCCTGGAGGCACCCAAGCACTGTCATATCCATGGTCATGCCAGGTTAGCCGCATTGGGTGAAGCTGACTGTCAATCTTCTTAACTTTTTCTACCTTTACAGAAAGCTTTAAAACCACTTTCTGATCTATCTGATTCAGTGGATATCATGAAGCCTTCTGTGCATCTCTACTGACATAGACGCCTTTTCCAAGCATCCCATTATCAGAAACTCTAAATCCATTGGTGATGATACTATAAGCTGCGGTTACACTTGTCCCATGATACATGGTATAGAACCTTCTTCCAGGATACTTATGTGTCATTTCTGTAAATGGAATTCCAGCTTGTGTACCTGTAAATTATACAGGAGGTTTCTAATGGGTTAATTTGCAACAAGATTGAGAAAATATGCAATAAAAGAAGATACGACAAAAGAAGTTTTATTACAGGATAAAGATGTACCCTGACAGAAGAAGGAGTCCAAGGTACCAATATGTCTGCGCACACTATTAGGGGTGGTGCCAGTTGAAAAAAAATGTAATAGAAAAAGAAATATCAACTGCACACATTAGATTGCCATCATTTTGGGGGGTTATTTTTGCATTTAGAGTTTTAGGGTGCATTCACACCTACAGGATCCGCAGCAGAAGTGCAGATTTGATGCTGTGTTCAGTTATTTAAATGAAATCTGCTGCGGATCTGCTGTTTAACTGGGTTCACACTATGTATATTTGAGGCTGTATTTGTGAGGCTGTATAGCAACCAAAACCAGGAGTGGATTGAAAACACAGAAAGGCTATGTTCACATAATGTTGTAATTGAGTGGATGGCCGTCATTTAATGGCAAATTTTTGCTGTTATTTTAAAACAACGGCTGTTATATTGAAATGATGGCAGTTATTTACCGTTATATGACGGCTATCCACTCAATTTCAACATTGTGTGAACAGAGCCTTTCTGTGTTTTCAATCCACTCCTGGTTTTGGTTGCTATGAGGACCTGACTTGAGGACCAAATACTGCCTGAAGTATACAGTGTGTGAACCCAGAGGGTGAATGTACCCTTAAACAGTTATCAACACGGGTATTATAGTGCTCAAAGGATATTTTCAGTATACCATAATATTGCTGGACGTTTTGGACAAAACATGAGCTTTATCAACAAGGTATACAGGTTGTATGTACAGAGAATAAACCGTGCTGTAAGCTGAGGTATGAGTGCTATGGCCGCCATCACCTCAGCTTACAACACGGTTTATTCTCTGTACATACAACTGCAGTGTCCCAGAACAGCCCTTCTTATGCTCACACTTTCATTATAAACAGTTCTGTTCTGGAAAGCTATGGTCCACTGCAAACTGCGTGTATTGTGTCCCCCTTCTCAGTATTTAAGTCTGCCATTTCAGTCATTTATTGCATGTGAATTCAGGTATCAGTGTCAAAAGGTATTATGTCGCCTCCTAGTGTTCAAGGATGGTACTCCTCATGTATATTCCTCTGTATATGCCTAATGGTGTGATGATGCAATGGCTGGATGTCACGTGACTGTGCCCTGCTTCCATGGTAACACCAATGGTCATCGAGCTTTTGGCTGGGGTTACCATGTGACTTCCTGTGCTACCTCAGTCTATTCCCTGCCACATAGGGGGTAGGTCGTGAGTCGAGTCTTTGTCCTCCACCTTCAGGAGACAAGTTGTGTTTGTCCTCTCTCCCTGCTAAGAGAGAGAGACCTGCGTGTGCTCTGCTGCTCCAGTCCACTGGCTGTGTTCCTGTCTCAAGTCTCAAGATTCTCATCTGGGTGTCGATTCTTCAGTCATTCTTCAGTTCCTCTCATCATCATCTTCTCAATTCATCAACAGCAAGTATTCAATTCAAGTCTCATTCCACCCAGCATCTCTGCTTCAGTATCACTACGACTCCCATTATTCAGCACGCTAATCTCACAGCCTATTGCAGCATCACCCATTATTCTGCTTTATTCAAGATTGCCTTATTCCCGGTTGCATCCGGAGAGACTGTTACTACTAGTTACCACCGTTACAATAAATACACAACTACCGTTGTTTCTGAACCTTGGCATTGGTGTGATCATTGGTGCCCTGACTAAGGACAACGAAGAATCGCATGCCCAGTATTCCCGCATGGTCAGGAGCCCGGCTTCCAGCTGTAGCACCCTCGTGCCTAAACCGTGACCACTACTTCCTACAGCTGCCCCAATTCCTGCACCCATCCAACATCTGTATAGCGGAGTGGCCCCTAGGGGCCAGGGCATCGCATTTGGCATCATGAACAGGATTACATTTACATTGTGTGCCCCAAGACTGTGCCGCAACCCCCAAAGAGACTTTGCTATATCACTATGGGGGTAATCGAGGCCCTCAGGGCCCTAGACTGTACACAAGATGGCCGCCGTCTTCTTCAATTTCTGGCTGCGCCATACCCCGGAGAGGAGGGGGTTAATTGCCATGCTGCCAAAGCGCGGGAATCGCCCGGCGTTATAGACTTTGCATTGACTGCTCCTGATTGGCTGTCTGCGCCAGATGACGTCACTGTTACCGGGCAGATGGAACCTGATCCTCCAGCCCTCTGCTCCTCCCCTTCCTGCTACAAGATCCGGTCAGAGAGCAGCAAGATGGCGATCCGCAAGGACGGTGCGTGTGTGGCTGCTACCGCTACTCTGCCTATGCAGCCTGCAAGTGTGCCTGAACTGGATCCGGCCTGCCTACTTGTCCCACTCCCGTCCGATGACGACTCCAGCTGGGGGTCCGCCGCATCAGACACCGCCGGTCCCGGTCGAGCTTCCAGCCCGGATCTCGGCCAGCAAAGCGAGGACTCCTCTCCGAACCCCAGCCTCTCCCCGGAGCTAGGGCGCTCCAGCGACTCGGACTTGGCCTTCTCGACTGGGGGATCCACTTCGCCTGACTGCGATTTCAGAGTGAGTACTGACACTCCGTGGGCCCCTGTCCCCATCCCTAGCAAGGGAAGAAACTCCAAGGCATCCCGCTTCACCAGCCCCTGACGGCTCCCAGGACCTAGGTCACCTCCCTTACCTCAGTGGGTGTTTCGGGATGAGCCAGCCATCCTTAAGTTGGCCGAGGATATCCGACAGGCGCTGTCCCTGCTGCCGTCTGTTACTAAAGCTGCGCCTGCCATGGCTACCCCGGCGCCTGCAGCAGCTACCACCGCCCGGCAGTTCACAACAGCCCCTACTGCCGGTGATACCTTCTCTCCCGAACCCGGCCTAGCACCGGAACCACCTCCATCTGTGCCTTATCCAGATTATGCCCCGCTGTGGGGTCACCCATATACCCCCTATCTGGAATCTCATGCTGCATCTGAGCGGTTGTTCATCCGCAAGTTGGAAAAGCCCCGACCCGGTGCTGCCCCCCTAGAAAGGAGGAGAGGAACCGTGACCAAATTTGACAAGCGACGGGGGTACGGCCTGGTCATGGATTCGTACATCGGGTTACTAGTGCTGGTGAATAGACGAGCTGTAATGCGGGACTACCAACCCGCCTATCTCAATAACCTTGTTCCTGGAGAAGTGATTGAGTATACCCTGGTGGGATCCCCGAAGGGTCCATGGGCTGCAGCAGTCACCCGGCCTAAGAATCCGGTACAGCGGCCCTTCCTACCAACTCCCTCAGAGGACTGGAACGAAGATTGGCAGGATTTTAAACCGTTGGGTTCTATCACTGCTGCTTCTAGGGCTCCAGGTTCAGCTACCACCGCAGCCTGCTCTGCTGCCTCTGCTGCTGTGGCTAAAGCCGCTTGCTCCACCACTACGGTCACCTACCATGTGGCGCCAATCATCTCCCCCGTAACCACAGTGACCCCCAGCGTTGTGGTTACCACCGCGTCTGCGAACGCCTCTGCCCCAGGGTCCCCACGCTTCTATTATCCGTGGGAGAAGGAAAAGCAGAGGAAGGAGAAGGGGCCTAATGAGGCTCCTCCTGCCTCTTCCCAGTAAACAGAGACCAAAGTCCTTAACTGTTCCTGTTCTGTTGTTGTTTGCTGTGTGAAGTTCCTGCAACGTTCAAGGTTCGTGCCTGGTCCTCCTGACCAAGTCCCGGTACTAACCAGCTATGTGCTGATGGACACTCCCTGACCAAACTGTTCTTCAGTGCCTGTCCCAGAGCCTTTACATGGACGATGTTCTATGTTGCCTAAAGAGACTCTACCACACAGAGACACTTATCCATTCCTTCCTAAAGCATTTTCCAGAGTATGTGATTGTCAGAGGTTTATTATTGTACTTCAGTATTGCACTTCAGTATTGCACTTCAGTAGTCAAAAGTCTATTTTCTTGTCAGAGTCTTATATATATATATTTTCCTACCTCTGAGTAAGCAGACAAGTCATTTAGATAGTCTCAGAGTAAGGGCCCTATTCCACCGGACGATTATCGTTTGCATAATCGTTAACGATTAACGATCTCAAACAACTGCTATTGCGAAAGACCTGAAAACGTTCAGTCACTTCCATGGAACGATAATCGTTACTTATGATCGTAATTGCGATCGTTTCTCTTCGCTATTTATTCGCTATTGCGTTCGTATCTATTGCGAACGACCGAACGATGTCTCATTCAATGCGAACGATTTGCGAACTTTTCTGAACGAGGAACGATAAAAATAGGTCCAGGTCTTATAAAGCGATCAACGATTTCTCGTTCGGTCGTTAATCGTTAACTGCATTTCAACCGAACGATTATCGTTTAGATTCGAATTATTATCATATCTATAGCTGGAAAGATTTATTTGAGCCAGTTTGTATGCAGATTTTCTTCAGATTTTCATTCAGATTTCTCTCAAGGTTTCCTTCAGAGTCATGTGAGCCAGTTCTCCTCAGGACCTCGCAGTATTTGTTGTCTTTTGTATTTCCCTTCCTTTTGTTTCCAGTATTTGTTCACCTCTTTCTTGTCCCAACACAGTAGTTATCACACATAGTCATACCTAACATTCACACTGGTCCATACATATTGCACCTTGGATACCCTTTCGTGTGTTTGGCCTATTGAGTAATTGTGTTGTATGATTGACCCGTATGCATGGGCGCCCAGATGTATGCTTGCTTTTATTATTTTGTTCTATTCTCTTCCAGGTATCCAAGACATTTCACAAACACGCCAAGGGAATACACAGGTCTTCACAGTTCTCCTCCAGTAGGGTAACACTTTATATAGGAAACCTACTGTCAAACTGACTGGAATATGGAGGGTCGCCCGCCAGCAGTTAAATTGTCCTGGCTTCCATGTCAGATGGTCCACGCACTAACTACCTGTAACCAGAGTACGTTAGGCACCCCTAGGTGAAGTCCTGCCACTAGGGTTTTCTTTCTCTTCATATGTCTTGTCACCTGTGCCTTGAGCGTGGGAAACACTCACACTAACATTCCTTCCTCTTGTCTTGTTGTCCTGGTCCTCTATGTTCTTTCGGCCACATCTACCTCAGCTTGTGGTTGGCCGAGGTCGGCTCATTTCTAGTAGGGAGGTATGCAGTGTCCCAGAACAGCCCTTCTTATGCTCACACTTTCATTATAAACAGTTCTGTTCTGGAAAGCTATGGTCCACTGCAAACTGCGTGTATTGTGTCCCCCTTCTCAGCATTTAAGTCTGCCATTTCAGTCATTTATTGCATGTGAATTCAGGTATCAGTGTCAAAAGGTATTATGTCGCCTCCTAGTGTTCAAGGATGGTACTCCTCATGTATATTCCTCTGTATATGCCTAATGGTGTGATGATGCAATGGCTGGATGTCACGTGACTGTGCCCTGCTTCCATGGTAACACCAATGGTCATCGAGCTTTTGGCTGGGGTTACCATGTGACTTCCTGTGCTACCTCAGTCTATTCCCTGCCACATAGGGGGTAGGTCGTGAGTCGAGTCTTTGTCCTCCACCTTCAGGAGACAAGTTGTGTTTGTCCTCTCTCCCTGCTAAGAGAGAGAGACCTGCGTGTGCTCTGCTGCTCCAGTCCACTGGCTGTGTTCCTGTCTCAAGTCTCAAGATTCTCATCTGGGTGTCGATTCTTCAGTCATTCTTCAGTTCCTCTCATCATCATCTTCTCAATTCATCAACAGCAAGTATTCAATTCAAGTCTCATTCCACCCAGCATCTCTGCTTCAGTATCACTACGACTCCCATTATTCAGCACGCTAATCTCACAGCCTATTGCAGCATCACCCATTATTCTGCTTTATTCAAGATTGCCTTATTCCCGGTTGCATCCGGAGAGACTGTTACTACTAGTTACCACCGTTACAATAAATACACAACTACCGTTGTTTCTGAACCTTGGCATTGGTGTGATCATTGGTGCCCTGACTAAGGACAACGAAGAATCGCATGCCCAGTATTCCCGCATGGTCAGGAGCCCGGCTTCCAGCTGTAGCACCCTCGTGCCTAAACCGTGACCACTACTTCCTACAGCTGCCCCGATTCCTGCACCCATCCAACATCTGTATAGCGGAGTGGCCCCTAGGGGCCAGGGCATCGCACAACCTGTATACCTTGCTGATAAAGGTCATGTTTTGACCGAAACGTCCAGCAATATTATGGTATACTGAAAATATGCTTTGAGCACTATACTACCGTGTTGATAAGTGTTGGGGGCTGCGTTCACACTATGTATATTTCAGTCAGTATTGCAACCAAAACCAGGAGTGGATTAAAAACACAGAAAGGATCTGTTCACACAATGTTGAAATTGAGTGGATGGCCGCCATATAATAGTAAATAACTGCCATTATTTTAATATAACAGCCGTTGTTCTAAAATAACAGCAAATATTTGCCATTAAATGGCGGCCATCCACTCAATTTCAACATCCTTTCTGTGTTTTTAATCCACTCCTGGTTTTGGTTGCAATAATGACTGAAATATACTGACTGAAATATATGTAGTGTGAACCCAGCTTATAAAACTCTAAATGCAAAAATAAAAGCCAAAAAATGATGGCAATCTAATGTGTGCAGAAGAAGGAGTCCATGATATTCATGAATCCCACATTTAGCCTGCCCTATACACATAGGGGGAGATTTATCAAACATGGCATAAAGTGAAACTGGCTCAGTTGCCCCTAGCAACCAATCAGATTCCACCTTTCATTTTTTACAGATTCCTTGTAAAATGAAAGATGGAATCTGGTAGCTAGGGGCAACTAAAACAATTCTACTTTACACCATGTTTGATAAACCTCCCCCTATGCATTTAAAACCTCTCATTTACAAATTGGATAACTCCTTCCCACAAATAGTAAATGTACAGACCCTACCAGGAGCGCCCCCCCTTTGGAACTCTGTTATGTCTTTTTCTCCTGGAGCCTCACCCAACAGAGCAAAGTGATGCCTAAGCCTCACCAGACTGACTAAGAGGATGCCGGGGTCTCACCAGACTGACTAAGAGGATGCCGGGGTCTCACCAGACTGACTAAGAGGATGCCGGGGTCTCACCAGACTGACTAAGAGGATACCAGGGTCTCACCAGACTGACTAAGAGGATGCCGGGGCCTCACCAGACTGACTAAGAGGATGCCGGGGTCTCACCAGACTGACTAAGAGGATGATGGGGTCTCACCAGACTGACTAAGAGGATGATGGGGTCTCACCAGACTGACTAAGAGGATGCCGGGGCCTCACCAGACTGACTAAGAGGATGCCGGGGTCTCACCAGACTGGCTAAGAGGATGCCGGGGTCTCACCAGACTGACTAAGAGGATGATGGGGTCTCACCAGACTGACTAGGAGGATACCAGGGTCTCACCGTCTATGGTGGAAGTCAATGCAAAAATACAAACTATTGCCCATCTACCATTCATTTGTCTCCTAAACTCTGTATAACATTAAAATAGGTACAAAATGAGTCAATACCGTTCTTAACCCAGAGATTATTGAAGCCAGGGAAGGATTGTGCATCTTATAGTCAGTTTTGTAAAAACTGCCTCCCCTGCTGTATCTCACCAACAACTAGGGGGCGCCTAACTGGTGAAGCCCACCTCACTCCTTGATATATATATCATATTGTATGCAAAATTGGAGTAGGGAGTTGGATAGGGAAATTTCCCTGCAGGAATAACATAAAGCCCTAATTGTGCTATAAGACATCTATTTCCTGTAAAGTGCAGGAAACTAACTTTAAAGAGGTACTCCGGCAAAAATGTTTTTCTTTCAAATCAACTAGTTTTAAAAAGTTATATAGTTTTGTGATTTACTTCTATTTAAAAGCTTAAAATAACTCTCATATATTCCAGGAGCTTCATTGACTTGCAGGCTAGAATTGTTCTTATGAGATGTATGTGCTTCTTATAGAGGCAAAAATGTAATGGCAATTTATTTTATGTTAGGGAGGAGAACCCTGTCTGACTACAATCAAAGATAAAACAGCTCTCCTATATCTGCTGTGCTACCATGAAAGAAATAAGACCAGTTCTGCCCTGTAAATCTCATTCAGTCATTATAGATTGAGGTTGTGCCTTACAAAGTTCTATAGAGCAACGATTCCTCCAACCACAAACACACGGGTGTGAGGGCGCAGGTCCAACAAGAAAATAATAAAATTGTTTCGGAACCGCTACGGTTCCTTTCTCAAGAGTCATGCATGGAGCAGTTCCGAAACAATTTTATTATTTTTTTGTTGGACCTGCTCCCTCACACCCGTGTGTTTGTGGTTGGAGGAATCGTTGCTCTATTGATCCCTGGAGGATATCGGGAGTGGCTGCGGTCTGTCTCACATGTGCTTCTGAGTGTTGTGCCTCCTAGCTAGCACAACCTTACCAGGTGAGGGTTACCTTGTTTTTTCCTCCCCTTCGTTTTATCTGGTTGATCCTCGCCATGGAGCGCTGTCTCCTTCTTCTTTTTTGTTTACAAAGTTCTAGGCTGTTATACCAAAAACATAGGAATAAATACTATAGATGTAAATTTCTATACTATAGAACAATTCCATTTGTGTGTGTGTATATATATATATATATATATATATATATATATATATATATATATATATACACACTACCGTTCAAAAGTTTGGGGTCACCCAAACAATTTTGTGTTTTCCATGAAAAGTCACACTTCTTTACCACCATACGTTGTGAAATGAATAGAAAATAGAGTCAAGACATTGACAAGGTTAGAAATAAGGATTTGTTTATGAAATAACATTGTTTTTACATCAAACTTTGCTTTCAACAAAGAATCCTCCTTTTGCAGCAATTCCAGCATTGCACACCTTTGGCATTCTAGCTATTAATCTGTTGAGGTAAGCTGGAGAAATTGCACCCCACGCTTCTAGAAGCAGCTCCCACAAGCTGGATTGGTTGGATGGGCACTTCTGCCGTACCATACGGTCAAGCTGCTCTTACAACAGCTCAATGGGGTTCAGATCTGGTGACTGCGCTGGCCACTCCATTACCAATAGAATACCAGCTGCCTGCTTCTGCTGTAAATAGTTCCTGCACAATTTGGAGGTGTGTTTAGGGTCATTGTCCTGTTGTAGGATGAAATTGGCTCCAATCAAGCGCTGTCCACTGGGTATGGCATGGCGTTGCAAATTTGAGTGATAGCCTTCCTTATTCAGAATCCCTTTTACCCTGTACAAATCTCCCACCTTACCAGCACCAAAGCAACCCCAGACCATCACATTACCTCCACCATGCTTAACAGATGGCGTCAGGCATTCTTCCAGCATCTTTTCATTTGTTCTGTGTCTCACAAATGTTCTTCTTTGTGATCCAAACACCTCAAACTTGGATTCATCCGTCCACAACACTTTTTTCCACTCTTCCTCTGTCCAATGTCTGTGTTCTTTTGCCCATCTTAATCTTTTTCTTTTATTGGCCAGTCTCAGATATGGCTTTTTCTTTGCCACTCTGCCCTGACGCCCAAAATCCTGCAGCCGCCTCTTCACGGTGGATGTTGACACTGGTGTTTTGCGGGTACTATTTAATGAAGATGCCAGTTGGGGACCTGTGAGGCGTCTGTTTCTCAAACTAGATGTCAGGACCAGTCACACGAAACACACAGAGACAGTGAGCCCTGAGCTCAGCCCCGCCCACTGTCCCTACCTAATTGCCGCAATCTGCCCTAAAATGGCAGCGGACAACTTGGCGGCGATCCCTGGCCTGGATACGTGAAACAGTAGACAAGACAAAATGAACAAACACAATAAGAATAGTCAGCAATCCGGGTCAGAACAGTCGGGCAGCGCAGTACAAAAACACAATCCAACAAGCAAGGTCAATAAACAGGCAATATGGTCAGGGGCAGGCAGCAAGCAAGCAAGGTCAAAAGAAACTAAGCAGGAGTCAGGAGAAAACAGAAAACAGAACACACAAGCAGGCAGAGACTAAGTCAATAACCAGCCAGGCACAGGCAGAAGCTGAAATCTTAAATAGGAGACCAGGAACCAAGTCCAGAAGATGATAGGAGGGACCAGCTGTCAATCACTGAGGCAAAGGCAGGTTAACTGTTACATGACCAGAGGAAACTTAGAAGAACAGACACGGGTGGGTCAGGGAAAACAATAAGCAGACCAGAAGGAAAAAGACACAGTTCAGACTGGCAAAAACAAAGGCAACCAAAACACAGAATAAATGGAAGATTATGGCCAAAAGCGCAGTCTCGGTCGTACCTTACGCACCGAGGACTGCGCCAAAGTTGCATTCATGACAGTAGAGACTCTAATGTGCTTATCTTCTTGCTTAGTTGTGCAACGCGGCCTCCCACTTCTTTTTCTACTCTGGTTAGAGCCTGTTTGTGCTGTCCTCTAAAGGGAGTAGTATACACCATTGTAGGAAATCTTCAATTTCTTAGCAATTTCTCGCATGGAATAGCCTTCATTTCTAAGAACAAGAATAGACTGTCGAGTTTCAGATGAAAGTTCTCTTTTTCTGGCCATTTTGAGTGTTTAATTGACCCCACAAAATTTGATGCTCCAGAAACACAATCTGCTCAAAGGAAGGTCAGTTTTGTAGCTTCTGTAACGAGCTAGACTGTTTTCAGATGTGTGAACATGATTGCACAAGGGTTTTCTAATCATCAATTAGCCTTCTGAGCCAATGAGCAAACACATTGTACCATTAGAACACTGGAGTGATAGTTGCTGGAAATGGGCCTCTATACCCCTATGTAGATATTGCACCAAAAACCAGACATTTGCAGCTAGAATAGTTATTTACAACATTAGCAATGTATAGAGTGTATTTATTAAAAGTTAGGACTAGTTTAAAGTTATCTTCATTGAAAAGCACAGTGCTTTTCCTTCAAAAATAAGGATATTTCAATGTGACCCCAAACTTTTGAATGGTAGTATATATATATATATATATCTATATATATATATATATGTCAAGGTGGTAGTCCTATTTTTTTTAGTCCACCTTGCTTCTCTGTCCTGATTAATTCTAAGAAGTAGTACCGGGCCGCCCCCAGAACCGGTACAGATACTCTGGACACAAATTGTGGGTACTTCCCAGTTTAATAAGTTTCACCTTCTTCTTATATGCGATGACAAAAGGTGTGGTTATTAAGTCACACGGATATATTTGACAAAACATGATTGGATACATTTGATCTCTATCCATATTTGGTATATTATAAGTGCGCAATATATTTGATTTTAATCTATCCCCAGACCCTTGACAGCCCCCCTAAAACGTTGAAATGAGGCCAGGAAACGGACAACTGGATTGATAGATTTATCCTTATCCTGATTTAATCATACACATCACTAGCAGATACATTCCTGAAATCTGTACCTTTGCCGGGAGAGGGAAAGGAAAGGGGAATTGGATTGGATTCTTCAGCCACAGATTGTTTTGAACAATCACCCTTCTCGGTTGAGACAGGTTATCCCTTCTGGATAACCTCCCTATTCTTTCCCTATTTCCTACTACCCCCTTCACTAGTGAAGCATGTATAATTCCCAGGGTATATAGTGATTCCCTGACTCGGGGTAGATGTTTTGGTGGCTATGGGATATTTCTCTTTCCATGTCTCACAGTCTGGGTTGGAAGTGGGATGGTTAGTAAACAGGCTAAGGAAACACTGTTCTTAGGCGTTGTCTAAATGTAATCATCATTACCAGTGTTCCATCCTACAGCTCCCTCCCCAATAATCACACTCAGATCCCCACAGGCAGCAACATCACAGAATTCAAACTTGAAAGTTGCCACTTGGGCCCTTGATGAATTATACCAGAAAGTAGTAAGTCCCTGATTTTGTGTAATGGTTACTTCTTGTGTCCTCACCCCCACCCAAACCAAACATAACATGAAAAGGATATATGTGTTTTTCATGGTGAAGGACAGGCGGCAGACACTTTCTTGCAGTGTGAAGCGTGGACCCAGGTGGATTTTCCCTCAAGTTTCACAGAGGTTGGGGACACCAGGAGCATTTGAAATGGACCTTCAAACCAGGGTTCCAGAGCGTCTCTGACTTGCTTCTTTACAACCACAAAATCGCCTGGCTTGACGTGAATGGGTACTTTGGTCAGCTTCAGGGTCTGGAATGGAGGAGAAAACTGCAGCATGTGTTACTTTTACTTCATTGCACAAATTTACAACATACTTAACAAGACTATCATTTCCTGCTGTCAATTGTTGGGGATAGTAACTTCCAAGCCTAGAGGGACCACCAGACAGGATCTCATGTGGGGTGAGACCAGTGGGTTGTCTAGGGGTGTTCCTGACAGAATATAGGGCCACAGGTAAGATCTCAGGCCAGGGAAGGGACAGTTCCTTGCTAGCTTTTAGAATTTTGTTTTCAGAGTGGCATTCATCCTCTCTACCTTCCCACTACTTTGAGGATGATAAGGTGTGTGTAGGCCTAGATCTGCCCCTACCATCTTCAAGATTTCTCTGGTAACATCTGCAATGAAGGCTGGGCCTTGGTCACTTTCAATAACTTCTGGTACTCCAAATCTACAGACTAGTTCAGTTAAAAGTTTTTTAACTGTGAGTTTGGCTGTCATATTGGTGACTGGGTAGGCCTCTGTCCATCCTGAGAACATGTCCACCACTACTAACATGTATTTGTACTTCCCACTTTTTGGCAATTCCATATGATCAATTTGGATTCTCTGGAATGGGTACAGTGGCTTGGCTAGATGTTTCTTCGGGGTAGGCACTGTACCCCAGGATTGCAAGTGCTGCAGATGTCACAGCTTTTGGCATAGGTAGTTGCTGTAGTAGAAATTCCAGGTGCCAGGTATAGTTTAGCAATTGCAGAAATCATCTGATTCTTTCCTCGATGGGTAACTCCATGTGCCCATTGTACCACTGTGGGATACAAAGCTCTTGGTAGGCAAAGTCTCTTTCCTTTCCTCCAAAATCCATCTTGCTGAATCTCAGCTCATTGTTTTTCCCATTCTTTCTTTTCTTCTGGGCCTGTTTGAGTCTGAAATTGCTTCAGTAGAGTAATGCCTGGATTTGGTATTTCTTGTTGTTTGGTTTCTCTCTCTTCTTCTTTCTTCTTTTTTCCTGCTCTTGTCAACACATATATGCCAATGCCAACCTCTGCTTCCTCTCGAACCTGTGGAAGAAGTGCTGCAGCTTTTGCTGCCATATCTTACATAGTTACATAGTTAATACGGTTGAAAAAAGACACATGTCCATCAAGTTCAACCAAGGAGGGGATGGATACAGGGAAGGGGGAGGGGTGATATGTTCTATACATATGCATCTATATTATTTTGGTCTAAGAACTTGTCTAGCCCTGTTTTGAAGCCCTCTACTGTTTTTGCTGTGACCAGATCCTGTGGTAGACTGTTCCACAGATTCACAGTTCTCATGGTAAAGAAGGCTTGTCGCCTCCGGAGATTGAACCTTTTTTTCTCCAGGCGGAGGCAGTGCCCCCTTGTCCTTTGAGGGGGTTTTACCTGGAACATCTTTTCCCCATATCTCTTGTAGGGGCCATTTATATATTTAAATAAGTTAATCATATCTCCCCTTAAACGTCTCTTCTCCAGACTAAACAAATGTAATTCTTTTAATCTCTCCTCATAACTAAGATGCTCCATTCCCCTTATTAGTTTAGTTGCCCGTCTTTGTACCCTCTCCAGCTCTAGAACATCCTTTTTATGAATCGGGTTCCAAAACTGGACGGCATACTCCAGATGGGGCCGCACCAAGGCTTTATAAAGCGGTAATAATATATCCCTGTCCCGAGAGTCCATGCCTGTTTTAATGCATGACAATATCCTGCTGGCCTTAGAAGCCACTGACTGACATTGTGTGCTGTTCTGTAGTCTATTATCTACAAGTACACCCAGATCCTTCTCTATCAGTGACTCTCCCAGAGTAACTCCCCCCTGGACATATGATGCATGTGGGTTATTAGTACCCAGGTGCATAACTTTACATTTATCTACATTGAACCTCATTTGCCAAGTGGACGCCCAAACACTCAGTGTGTCTAAGTCATCCTGTAGCATCTGCACATCCTCCATAGACTGTAATGTACTACAAAGCTTGGTGTCATCTGCAAAGATAGAAACATTGCTGTTAATTCCATTCTCAATATCATTAATAAACAAGTTAAACAGAAGAGGGCCCAGTACTGACCCTTGGGGTACACCACTTATTACAGGGGGACCATTCGGAGTAGGAATCATTGACCACCACTCTCTGGGTACGATTATTAAGCCAGTTTTCAATCCAGTTACACATTAAATTTTCCAAACCGATAGACTTTAACTTACCCATCAGACGTCCATGAGGAACTGTGTCAAACGCTTTTGCAAAATCCAGGTACACTTTATCCACAGCTGCGCCGCCATCCAGGCTTCTACTTACCTCTTCATAGAAACATATTAGGTTGGTTTGACAGCTTCTGTCCTTAGTAAAACCATGCTGGTTATCACTTATAATACTATTAGCCACTACATATTCCTGGATGTAGTCCCTTATAAGCCCCTCAAATAGTTTCCCCACAATGGACGTTAAGCTTACGGGTCTATAGTTACCTGGGGAAGTTCGAGAGCCCTTTTTGAAGATCGGCATTACATTTGCCTTACGCCAGTCCCTCGGCACAATACCAGTAAGCAAAGTATCACGGAATATTTCATACAAGGGTAGTGAAATTACAGAACTGAGTTCCCTAAGAACTCTGGGGTGCAATCCATCAGGCCCTGGAGCTTTGGTTACATTGAGTTTGTTTAATTTATCTTAGACCATATCTATAGTAAACCAGTTCAGTACATTACATGTGTTAGCAGCACTGGCCCCACCCACCTCAGTACTGGCCCCACCCACCACAGCTCCATCCTCTTTTGTATATACAGAACTGAAGAACCCATCAAGTAACTCAGCTTTCTCCTGATCCCAGGTTATTAACTCCCCGTCACCATTATTTAGGGGTCCTACATGCTCTGACCTTGGTTTTTTTGCATTAATATATTTGAAGAATTTTTGGGGGTTTCTTTTGCTTTCTATAGCTACCTGCCTTTCATTGTGAATTTTTGCTGCTTTTATTAAATTTTTACAGGTTTTGTTGACTTCTTTGTAATGTTTAAATGCTACAGCTGACCCCTCTGATTTATATTTTTTGAATGCCCCTTTTTTCTCATTTATAGCCCTTCTAACCTCGGTTGTAAGCCATGTGGGATTGGATTTTAACCGTTTATATTTGTTACCCATAGGAATATATTTGGCAGTACAGTTATTTAATGTGGATTTGAAGATTTCCCATTTATTAGCTGTATCAGTATGTGACAGCAGCCGCTCCCAGTCTATGCCCTGAAGTTCTGCCCTTAACCCAGGAAAATTGGCCCTTTTAAAATTAAGAGTTTTTGCCCTCCCAACATGTTTTTCTTTTCTACACTTTAAGCTAAAAGTCACTATATTGTGGTCACTATTACCCAGGTGTTCATGGACAGTGACATCCCCAACCAGCTCAGCGTTGTTAGAAATAACCAGATCCAACAAGGCATCACTTCTAGTTGGCTCCTCCACAAACTGGCCCAGAAAATTATCCTGCAGGAGGTTAAGAAATTCCCTCCCCTTTGTGGTTTTAGCTGAACCGTGACCCCAATCTATATCTGGGTAGTTGAGGTCCCCCATTATCACTACTGTTCCCTCCCGGGCAGCCCGCTCTATTTGTCTATTCAACTGGCCATCTACCTCCTCAGTAATGTTGGGGGGTCTATAGATTACACCAAGAATAATTTTTTCACTCTTTACCTCCTTCTGTAGTTTTACCCATAATGCTTCCACATCATCACAGTCATCTCCCACTATTGCATCTTTTACACTCACTTTAATATCATTTCTGACATACAGACATACTCCTCCTCCCCTTCTGCCCACCCGGTCCCTTCTGAACAATGTAAATCCCTGAAAATTGACAGCCCAGTCATGTGAGGAGTCCAGCCATGTCTCAGTCACACCAACCACATCAATGGACTCCACCAGAACCAAGGCCTCTAGCTCCCCCATCTTGCTGGCTAGACTTCTGGCATTAGTAACCATACACTTTATATTACCATCGAGTTTAACCGCTTCATTATAAGAAATGGGATTTATTATAACAGGCAATCTGTTCTGTGATTGCCTCTGGCTTCTTCTGTCTCTGTTCTGCCATGAGCTCTTATCTTCGAAATGGCTACTTGAGTTGGTAGAGGGAGAGCTTCCATCAAAGTCTTGACGGCTTCATGGTTCTTGATGGGCGTTCCACTAGCTGTCTCGAAACCTCGCAGGGCCCACTTCAGGCCAAAATCATGCGCTATTCCATGCGCGTAAGCTGAGTCCGTGTAAATATTGGCAGTCTTCCCTTCTGCCAGCTGGCAGGCTTCAGTCAAGGCCCTGAGTTCAGCTACCTGGGCCGACATCCTAGAAGATAAGGGAGCTGCCTTCACGGTTTCTGATGAGGTAACCATAGCAAAACGGGTATGAAATTGTCCCCTTTCATCCGCGTATCTTGAACCATCAGTGAAGAAAATGTAATCAGAATTGTCCAGTTTAGAAGCAGAGACAGTGGAGGGTTGTGAAGTTTCTGCCTCCATTTGTTTAAGGCAATCATGATAGTCATCATCACTACTTCTCTCATGAAGTGTTTGACCAGGGGGTATGTCTTCATAGTCTGGCTGATAGTCCCCCTTGAGAGGGAAGCAGAGTAGCAGGATTTAAAAGAGTACATCTCTTCAAGGTAATATATTCAGGCATAAGCAAGGAACATTGGAGACGCATGTTGCGCTGCATAGAAAGATGAGGTTGTTGAGACTGTTTGAGAATTGCTTGAAGGTCGTGAGGAGCAAAAATAGTGAGTGGATGACCTAGGACAATGTCTTCAATCTTGTCAAGGAGGGCCTGGGCCGCTAGAACAGCTTTTAGGCATGTAGGCATTGAACGAGCCACTGGGTCTAACCTGCATGAGTAATAGCCAAGAAGTCTCATCCGTTGGCCATGTTTCTGAGCTAAGACTCCAGAAGCATGGCCTTGATCTTCTGAGATGAATATGTAGAAAGGCTGATTGTAATCAGGTATCCCTAGGGCAGGGGCTTCCAAAATAAGCTGTTTAAGTTTCCAAAAACAGTCTTCAGCATCAGGGGTCAATCTTGTTGTTTCCACAATGTCTTTGAAGGAGTCATAAAGAGGTTGCATAAGAGCAGAGGCATTGGGTATCCACTGACGACAATAGGTGATCAGACCAAGGAAAGCTTGGAGCTGTATTAAGGTGGTAGGTAGAGGGATTGCTTGAACAGCTTTTTTTCTTTCTGCATTTCTCCACTGACTCAGATTCTTCTTGAAAAGAGTCAGTAAGGCTAACTGAGGAGTCAGCTAGTCGAATCTTTTGCCCATGCCTGGAGTTTGCGGCAGAATTCCTCACCCGAGGAGTAACTGAGAGTATTTGTACACCACCTATAAATGAACAATGCTGGACAGTATTCTACATATATCAAAAAGATACTTTATTGATTACATACAACAAAAATTTCATATTGTTTAAAAAACATATATTAAAAAGGGAGCAGAAACCCATACAATACATACATCAGATGGTATACAGGGCAGAAAAAAAGATAATAAATAGTGTACTCGCTATATATTAAGCCATTGATGGTATATCAATTGACCCACAGAGGTAGGAAGAAGCAAAAAAAGGGGGGAAAATAAATAAATGATAAATACAAATGATCCAACCAAAATAATAAGAAACAATTAAGTAGATCTACATAACTGAAACTGCAAGTGCAGTCTAAAGTGCAAAATGCAATACCATGTGTAATATCCAAACCATACAAGTGTATGATCCAACCTCTGGGTATATGGTATATATACCTGCCCAGTACCACCACTCACCCAACGCTGCGTTTCGCTGTGCAAGCTTTATCAATAAGCTTTATGATAAAGCTTGCACAGCGAAACGCAGCGTTGGGTGAGTGGTGGTACTGGGCAGGTATATATACCATATACCCAGAGGTTGGATCATACACTTGTATGGTTTGGATATTACACATGGTATTGCATTTTGCACTTTAGACTGCACTTGCAGTTTCAGTTATGTAGATCTACTTAATTGTTTCTTATTTATTTTGGTTGGATCATTTGTATTTATCATTTATTTATTTTCCCCCCTTTTTTTACTTCTTCCTACCTCTGTGGGTCAATTGATATACCATCAATGGCTTAATATATAGCGAGTACACTATTTATTATCTTTTTTTCTGCCCTGTATACCATCTGATGTATGTATTGTATGGGTTTCTGCTCCCTTTTTAATATATGTTTTTAAACAATATGAAATTTTTGTTGTATGTAATCAATAAGTATCTTTTTGATATATGTAGAATACTGTCCAGCATTGTTCATTTATAGGTGGTGTGCATTAATTCTTGATGCTTATGGACATAGAACTATTGGTAGTTCAAACTTGTCGGTTAATTTATTGAGAGTATTTGTAGTTGCATCTTCTATTAGAGCTGACTTAATGATAGGCCAAAATTAATCACCTGCCTTGATGCTGACAACATTACAAAGGTCTTGCCATGGGGCAGAGTAGGTCTTCTGTACTTCACTTAGTCTTCGATAGAAGCGCATAGGATGCTTCTCGGGATCAGGTAATTGACTTATCAAGTCGTTAACCTGAGTAGGAGTGAAAGGTACATATCGAGGACGCTCTTGTTGCAACATAGTAGGTTGAGGTGGTTGCAATGGTGCTGGTGTTGGTGCTGGTACTGGTGACAACGGTGGTTGTGCTGATGCTGGTACTGGTGGCAACAGTGGTTGTGCTGGTGCTGGTACTGGTGGCAACGGTGGACATTGCGCTTGCTCACTGTGGTTGCTGACAAGTGGTTGAAAATAAGTGGAGTTTAAAGAGGAGTTGAAAGAAGGAGTTTTCAAGTTCTGGTAAGTGCTAAATCTCTTTCTTTTTCACTGTTTTTTTGCACTGAGGATGATGGCTAGTAAGATGGAGGGTTTCATTCAGTGCGCAGTCTGCCGCATGTACGCACAACTGGAGCAGAAGTTCCAGGGTGAGTACCGCTGTGACAGATGTGAGCATGTTGCTCATCTAGAAGCTCGAGTTAGAGATCTGGAGAAGCATATTGCAACACTGAGGGAACTTGGCCACCTTGAGAGGGAACTTCGGCTCAGTGAGCAGGAAGTTAGTGGGTTAGAGATGGAGGGAGGTGATATAGATCAGGAGGCCCAAGTAAGTAGCTGGGTTAATGTAGTTAGAGGGACCGGTAAGGGATCCAAGAAAAGGAAGGCCACTTCTCCTACTGTATGCCCAAGCAAAATTGCCAAGTTAGGTGATGATGCAAGGGCATCTGTGTCAGAAATGGTAGCTCTAGTGGAACCTGTTCTCCCTAACAGCCGGGGGAACAGTCCAACTAGTAGTGGGAGGGATGGTATTGTAGGTAGGCCTAGACAGTTAGTGGTTGTAGGGGATTCTATAATCAGGAAGACGGATAGAATAATTTGTCGCCAAGACCGCTTCAACCGAATGGTTTGCCGAATGGTTCGCGGTCTCCCTGGTGCCAGGGTTCGGCATGTGGTGGAAAGGGTGGATAAATTACTTGGGGGGGCTGGGGATGACCCAGCCGTCGTGGTCCATGTGGGAACCAATGACAGGATACAAGGTAGGTGGAGGTCTATTAAAAATAATTTTAGAGAGCTAGGTGCTAAGTTGAAGGGAAGGACCTCCAAGGTTGTATTCTCTGGAATACTGCCTGTGCCATGCGCATCGCAGAAAAGACAGCGGGAGCTTAGGGAGTTAAATGCATGGCTCAAGTCATGGTGTAGAGAAGAAGGGTTTGGGTTTTTAGAGCACTGGGCTGAATTTTCATTGGGGTACAAACTGTTTTCCGCAGATAATTTGCACCTTAATGGAAGGGGGTCCACTGTGCTGGGGGAGAGAATCCTAGAAGGGGTGGAGAGGTAGCCGAGGGGTCCAGAGCAGGTATTTGTACATTACTCACCTGTCCGGGCTCCTGATCGGCGTCTTCCGGGTTCGCGGCATCCTTGTCTTCGTTCGGGTCTTCGGCTTCCTCCGTGACGTCACGTTCGGCTTCTCGGCTATTTTCGGCTCCAGCGTCGGCTTTTTCCGTATTTTGCGCTCTGCTGCCCTCTAGCGGCTGATATGTGTAATACACTTATCAGCAGCTACAGGGATGTTCAGAATGTAGAAAAAGGTTTTGTTTTTTTTCAATTTTTTTTCTATTTTCCGCACCCTATCGCCGCTGAGTGTTGATCAGCATCGCACGAAAGTGCGCTGCTAATCAGCAACTCCTCCTTTTTGGCGTAGGGTGTTTTTTTTTCTATATTCTACTGCCACGGTCTGCTGATAAGTGCCGAACATAAGTGCGGCATTTATCAGCAACTCCTTTGTTGGCGTAGGTTTTTTTTTATACTTACTGTAAAAAAACACTACATTACACCACACTACATTGAATAAAGTTTGACACTACACCACTACATACCCCATATACTAGTCCCCATATAAAGATGGCCCCCAGGGTGTTTTCGGTGTCGGACGCATACGTTATTGCCTCCGACACCGAAACAGCCAGTGAGGATGAATGGGGGATCCTTCTTTCCTCCATTCATCCTCATCATCCTCATCATCCAGTGACGTGTCTGGGGGTAGCGTAGCGTACACTGCCCCCCAGACACGTCTTTTCCGCCAGTACCGTCCCAATAAGAGATGACTGTATGGCGTGAAATTCTCCAAACTGTGTGAGCGTATCTCAGGGTATTCTTACAGATTTAGGGTAGGTGCACACTGCGGAATGGCGAAGGATAACCCTTCGTGCATTCCGCAGCTGGCACCCGCCGGCGGACTGATGCGGGCGCATGTCTCCACTCGTGTCATAGACTCCATGTTATGCATGGGCGGATTCCATCGTCCGTCCAAAGAATGAACACGTTGGACGGAGAGCGGAATCCGCCCGTGCATAGAATGGAGTCTATGACACGTGTGGAGACGTGCGCCTGCATCAGTCCGCCGGCGGGTGCCAACTGCGGAATGCACGAAGGGTTATCTGTCGCGATTCCGCAGTGTGCACGTACCCTTAGAGTGTATGTAGGAAGGGACACCCGAATCCAGCCCCAGATGCCCCCCTCCCCCCCCAATCCTCGGAACAAGTGGGAAGATCGTCCGGGAACTGATCTTCCCACTGCTGGATAAAGGTTACCACCTGTACGGGGATAACATTTATACCAGCACCCCCTCTTCCGGTCCCTCGCTGCCCGAGCTACTGTAGCTTGCGGCACGATCCGAACATATCAGAAGTAGTAATAGAGCCCTAATATTTAGCAGCCATGGAGCGGACCCAGCGCTTCTGGATATGAAGGACCCCGTATCGCACCAGGACAACATTTTCCAGGTGACGTCCCCCACACTAGAGAACGGGAGACCCCAGAAGAAGTGCAGAGTGTGGCGTAACAGGGGGATCAGGAAGGACGCCATTTTCCAGTGGGACACCTGTCCTGATCACCCCGGCCTCTGCATACTGGATCGCTCCAAGGCGCACCACATGTCATTGGGGTTCTACATTATCTAAATTCTGTCCCTTATTCCTATTTCAGGGGTCACGTTGATCCAGGGATTATTCTGATCGCCATTATGGAGTCGGGAAGGAATTTTCCCCTGTGATGAGGCTACTGTCGTCTGCCTCACGAGGGTTTTTTGCCTTCCTCTGGATCAACACAGGTTGAATTTGATGGACACCTGTCATTTCCAACCTTATAAACTAATAATTGGCCTAATACCCCCAAATAAATGAGAATTGTCCCTTTTCCCCAGCTAAGTAGGTATGGCCGCCATTCCCATTAGAGGATGCCATGATGCAATTACAAAGCCTCTGTGCGGCCAGGACAGTAGAAACCCCCCACAAGTGACCCCATTCTGGAAACTACACCCCATAAGGAATCTAACAAGGGGGGCAGCGGGGATATAGCCCCCTGGTGACGGCCACATTTGGGACGTGAAAATGAAAAAAATTGTATTTTTTATTTTCTCGGCACATGTTTCTACGTAAGTGCCCGTCACCAATGGGGTCCATATCCTCACTGCACCCCTTGTTAGGTTCCTTATGGGGTGTAGTTCCCAGAATGGGGTCACTTGTCGGGGGTTTCTACTGTCCTGGCAGCACAGGAGCTTTGTAATTGCGACATGGCCTCTATCCTCCATTCCAGCCTCTAAATGGCGCTCTGTCCCTTTGGTGACTTGCCATGTGCCCATATGGCACATTATGCCCACATGTGGGTATTTTCGTACTCAGGGGAAATTACCCTACACGTTTGTGTTCATTTTCTTTTTTAACCCCTTGTGGAAATGGAAAAAAATCAAGGCTAGACCAACATTTAGTGTAATTTTTGTAAAATTTTTACTCTAAATCATTAACCTTGTCATGATTTTTTCATTTTCACAAGGGGTTAAAAGATAAAAAAAAACATTTATTGTGTAGCGCAATTTCCCCTGAGTACGGAAATACCCCACATGTGTACATAAAGCGCCATTCGGGTGCAGGGTAAGCCTCCGAAGGGACGGAGCGCCATTTGGTTTTTGAAGGCTGGATTGGATGGAATGGATTTCGAGGGGCCATGTTGCATTCAAAAGGCCCCTGTGTTGCCAAGACAGTTGAAACCCCCCACAAGTGACCCCATTATGGAAACTGCACCCCTCAGGGAATGTAACAAGGGGTGTAGTGAGCATATGGTCCCCACTGGTGACGGGCACAAATGTGGAACAATGTGGCGTGAAAATGAAATATTACATTTTTTACACTATAATGTTGGTTTAGCCTTGAATTTATCATTTTCACAAGGGTTAAAAGAGGAAAAAAAAACAAAATGTGTAGAGCAATTTCCCCCGAGTACGTAAATACCCCACATGTGGCGATAAAGCGCCATGTGGGCGCAGGGCAAGCCTCCCAAGGGAAGGAGCGCCATTTGGATTTTGGAGGTTGGATTTGGCTAGAATGGATGATGAAAGCCATGTCGCATTTACAGAGCCCTCGTGCTGCCAAAACACTGGAAACCCCCCACAAGTGACCCCTATTCTGGAAACTGCACCCCTCAAGGAATCTAACAAGGGGTGCAGTGAGGATATGGACCCCTTGATGACGGGCACATTTGTGCCATGAAAGTGAAAAAAGAAATTTTTTACTTTTACGTCACATTGTTCCACATTTGTGCCCGTCACCAGTGGGGTCCATATGCTCACTGCCCCCTTGTTAGATTCCTTGAGGGGTGTAGTTTCAAGAATGGGGTCACTTGTGGGGGGTTTCCAGTGTCTTGGCAGCACGAGGGCTCTGTAAATGCGACATGGCGCTTGAAATCCTTTTCAGTGAAATTCAGCTTCCAAAAGCCAATTGGCGCTCCTTCCCTTTGGAGGCTCGTCCTGCGCCCCCTTGGCACTTTAATCGCCACATGTGGGGTATTTCCGTACTCGGGAGAAACTGCGCTACACATTTTGTGTCTTTTTTTTGCCTCTTATCCCTTTAAGAAAATGAAAAATTGAAGGCTAGAACAACATTTTAGTGTAAAAAATAAAAAAAAAAATGTTCACGCCATATTGTTCGGAAAATCTGTGAAGCACCTATGGGGTCCAGATGCTCACTGCACCCCTTGTTACATTACTTGAGGGGTGTAGTTTTCTAAATGGTTTCCCTTTAGGGGTGTTTTTTAGGTTTTGGCACCCCAGAGCCTCTGCCAACCTGAAGTGGTACAGTCAAAAATGACCAAATATAACGGAGGCGTTGAAAATCACTAGGCGCTCCCTTATATCTGAGGCTTGTGGTTGCGTCAAATAGCGCAATAGGGTCACATATGGGGTATTTCTATAAACTGCAGAAACGGGGACAATAATTATTGGGGTGCATTTCTCTGGTAATAGGTTTATAAATTTATGAAAAATATTGGATTACAATAAAATCTCTGCACAGAAAATTAAAATTTTCAAATTCCTTACACACTTAGCTTTTATTTCTGTGACTCCCCTAAAGGGTTAAAAACACTTTCTGGATATGCTTTTGCAGAGTTGGGGGGTGCAGTTTCTGAAATGGGGTGCTTTGTGGGGCTTTCTAACATACAGGCCCCCTCAAAATACACTTTGTACCTGAACAGGTCCCTAAAAATATCTGATTTTGAAATTTTACTGAAAATTTGGAAATTTGCTGCTAATGTTTTAAGCTCCCTATTACTAAAAAAAAATTAAAGATAGTTTAATAAATGACGCCAACATAAAGTAGACATGTTGCTAATGCTATTTAATATATAATTTATGTGGTATAACCACTTTCTGTATATGCAAAAAAGTTTCAAAGTTGGAAAAATGAATTTTTTTCACATTTTTTCACATTATTTGGTATTTTTTCATAAGATTTGTTATGAGTATCAACTCCAATTTACCAGAAATGTAAAGTACAATATGTCACGAGAAAAACAATCTCAGAATCAGCCGGATAGGTAAAAGCATCCCGAAGTTATTAATGACTAAAGTGACACAGGTCATATTCATAAAATTTGTCTCTGTCATTAAGGCCATTTCAGGCTCTGTCCTTAAGGGTTAAGGGTAGTTCCTGTGTTCCATATAGGTGCTGTGTAAATGGGAGTAAAAAGGGCAGACATGTTGTCAAAATCAACGGGTGTCAAAGCTGACTCTGGCAGGTGTTTGGGGGCCCCCTAGCAGTAACATATCGCGGGGATATAAACTGCTATGAGCTTCTTGTGCTAAATCTCCTGGTTCTGAAGCTCTTTCAGGGGTAGTGGAGAAAGCATATCTCTCAGCTTATGTTAGCTCAAGCTGGGCTCGCGCTGAGATCTCAGTTACTCTTCTAACTGCTGAGGAGTGACCAGAGTATCCTGAGGAACCATCAGGTTCAGTCCTTTTTCAATTGCTGAGGAGTCAGCAGAGTATTTTCATATGGGTGTGTGGTATCATCATGAGAGGGGCCAGGTGGGGGCAGGTACAAATAAGCTCGGAGGCAGTCAATAATGGGTATAATGGATCTGAAGTAGGCCTCTTGGGTGTTCCAAGATGGCCACCGGAGCTAGAAGTGACATCAATGGAAGTTCCTGTATCTATGGGTGTCACTGAAGTAATGAGCTTAGGTGTACCAACATGGCTACCAGAACTACGTTGTGACTGTGACAGAAGAGGAAGTATTGGATGTTTCAACATGCCCACCAGATACAGAAGAGTGGGGTGTACTGGGCTGTGGTGAATCAAGATGGCTGCTGGATACAGGAAGTTCATCTCGACAGGGGCAGATAGTGTAGGTGTGCATGATGGGGCAGGATTGGGGCGCCCCTTCCACAGCTACAACAATACTCATCAGAGGGTGGATTCTGCTGATGACATTTGGACACTCCCAACAGTGAGGCTCTCTGCCATTATAGGGTGGTGGCACATCCTTCAACGTGAAAATATATGCATCGACACTTCCCTTTTTGTCCGATATTCAAATTCAACATAATTCCCTTTGAGAATATATATAATATATATCACTACCGTTCTATAAAATATTTTTAGGGACTGTTCAGGTTTAGGCTATGTCACACTGCCTATGAGTCCGCCATAGTTTCG
>NW_027210349.1:0-80920 GCF_027789765.1 Dendropsophus ebraccatus | reverse complement strand
TTTTAAATCAACTGTTATCGAAAGTTTATATATATTTGTAATTTATCTTCGATTTAAAATCTCAGATCGTCCCATACTTTCAGCTGCTCAATTTCCTGCAGGAAGTGAATGTATTCTTTCCAGTCTGACACAGTGCTCGCTGCTGCCACTTCTGTCCGAGCCAGAACTGTCCATCAGCGAGCAATCCCATAGAAAACCTCCCCTGCTCTGACAGTTCCTGTCTCGGACAGGGTGCAGCAGCGGAGCACCGTTTCAGACTGGAAAGACAAAAAATCACTTCCTGCAGAGCATTCCTCAGCTGATAATATGGGAGACTTAATTTTTAAATAGAAGTAAATTACAAATCTATATAAACTTTTTTTAAACCATTTATTTTGTAAAAATATTTTCAATGGAGTACCCCTTTAATATGGCATTGTTGTATGGCCAAATATAAAAAGCATGTCAGGTAGGCAGCACGTGTTAACAGTCAGCCAGGTGTGCAGAGGAGGCAATGTAGTACAAATCAATAGGCAGGGACAGAAAAAGGAAGAAGGCTGAGGTCAAACAGTATAGCAGAGCATACAGTATATAGATAACTCCTTCGCAGGGACAACATGATTCTTACTGTTAGTGAAAACAAAGCTGCTTGATGTAGGTGACAAACTTGGGATTGGTTGAGGATTGAGGCATAACGGAGAACTACAATTCTAATAGCAGCAAAACGGCAATGTAACCTGTGGGAGGAGATGCCACACACCAACAGACACAACAACACCATCATGCTCTTTCGGATAACAAAATATTTTATTACTAAACAAGACCTTTATTTCTTTTACTTACATACTACTATACATACTATCTATACTACTCTTAACTTGACTATACTATCATACGCTATAACGTGCATCATGACTAATGTTATACTCAACCACAACTATACAACCCCACAACAGCAATGGAAACAGAACATCCATCATCAATCTAAAAAGATAGTGGAATCTTTACTTTTCTTTTGATACTTTGTATCAATCAGCGACGACCGTTCTTGCATTTGGGAAACCGCTCACGCTGTTTGGTAATGTTCCTATACATTAGAGAGCACATACTAATAAGTAAAACTGATTTCAGGAATTAATAATTATCATATTCACTACAAAACTACTTGACCTATAATGAAGCACATTAATAATGTTATTCTCCAAGTAATGCCGTCCAGTAGTTATTTATTGCTGCCATGGTTGATATTGTTTTATATTTCTGACCATTAACACTGAGCTTGCAGCAACAGAGTTAGATAGAGATACAATCTGAGAATTTATGTCTGGGGTCGGAGTTTAAACAGATTTGTCCACTTTAGATGCAGTTTCCGCTTTCAATGATTTATTATGGTTTAAAGGAGAAGTCCAGCGAAATTTTTATTAAAGTATTGTATTGCAAATCACCAATATACACTTATTACGGGAAAGGCTTATAAAGTGCTTTTTCCCTGCACTTACTACTGCATCAAGGCTTCACTTCCTGGATAACATGGTGATGTCACTTCCTGGATAACATGGTGATGTCATGACCCGACTCCCAGAGCTGTGCTGGCTGTGGCTGCTGGAGATGATGATGGCAGGGGGACAGTGAGGGACACCGGGCACTGAAGGGACACTGAGCGTCCCTCTACCATCATCCTCTCCAGCAGCCACAGCCCGCACAGCTTTGGGAGTCGGTCGTGACATCACCATTTTATCCTGGAAGTGAACCTTGATGCAGTAGTAAGTGCAAGGAAAAAAGCACTGTATGTGAATTTCCTGTGATAAGTGTATATTGGTGATTTGTATAACTTTTGGGGGGCAATAAAATACTTTAATAAAAATTTTCGCCTGACTTTAAGGCCTATATCTGGTATAAGTATGAGCATCAATGCTGCGGCAGGAAAGTAACACAGATGCCGTTCATCATCACCTATATAATATACACGGCAGTACTGCAGACCTGATCATACATTTCTGCATCAAAGGGACATCTCTGCAGTTCTAGATATGAGCCTTTAGTGGAAGTAATGCAGGAATGCTGAACTTAATTTAATTCTAAAGCTAAATATATATATATATATATATATATATATATATATATATATATATATATAACAATAATCTAAAGTGGGCCCCTTGCCAAGTGGATTATTTCTTGCACCCATGATAGAATGTGACGCTCAGCCCAGTAAACCTTTGAGTATCTCATATGATATGATGTCAATGTGCAGGTGGTGATGTCACCAATTCCAGCCCAGGGGCTCAGGGAACTCTCCTGCCCTTGGCTGTTTTCTGAAAAAAAAAAAATCTTGGTGACATTTTCAGTTACGTTCATTGCAAAGTCATTTGCTCAAGCTTAGCAGCCATGGTGCAATGCCCACGTGTCTGCTTGTTGGAGAAACTGTACAGTAATATAAATCGGTCATGTAAGAGGGTTTTCCAGAGTTCCTCCTCTTAAAAATCAGCTGGAAAAATGAATTACACCAACAGCTTAAACTCTTATCAAGGCAGGGCACAATTTCATCCAAACCAGGAATGTACTGACTTTCAGCCCATAACCATACAGAAAATAATGTCATGGTGTTTAAAGGGGTATTTAAAAAAAGTGCAAAATATGTTTATTCCTCCATGTAAAAATACTATGATTCAAACATATGATCTGGTCTTTATCAAGTGTGTAATAAAATAATCACCTTACATAATAGATCTCACAATGGCACTTTAGGTAATCCACTATACCCAGTCACACCAGAACCCACATCACACCTTTCCCATACTGTCAATGAAACAGTACAACGGGGACAAAACGCAATGCAAACCCAGCTGCTGTTGTGCATGTTAGGATCCCCTAGTTAGACCTTTGTTATGGGGATTGCCTTGACTTTCTAGGGCAATTATCCTATCTGAAGAACATATACTAAGGTTATATTAAGGCTATGTTCACACTACGTAAAAGTACGGCCGTGTACTTTGTACGGGTGAACAATGCCTATTGTTCTATGGGATCCCGGCCTGAACGTATACACATCGTATACACTCCAGCCGGGATCCTGCACGGGGCCGCAAATAACTGACATATCAGTTTTCTGCGGCCACAATTGAATGATTGCGACCGTAGGAAAACCCTGTCAGTTCACACAGTGAAGTGAGCGGCTCCGGCCGGGATAATCCGTGCAGAGACCGGCTGTTCCGTGACCCGGCCGGGTCACGGAAGGGTCGGTCTCTGTACGTTGTGTGAACATAGCCTAAGGGTATATTAGAGTGAACTGACAGTAAGTTCAGGTTTGCGCGAACCCAATTATTCCGCATTCAAAACCTGCACCCTGGAAAAGATAGATACATCTCTAGGGCTGCCTGGAAAACATGGATATAGCCATAGACAAAAGATTAGCACAATGGCATAAATATGTCAGCTCACCCTTGAACAATGGAAAACAGCAAACACGTGTCCTGTATGGAGCACGGAAACTGTAGAAGGCCGACTCCCGTGTGTCATGCAGAAAAAGAAAATCTCCAGCTTAAATTAAAAAAAAAATACATAATAGCTATATTCAGACACTGTAATACAACGTCTGTTGTTTAACAACACCTGTTGCATTAAAAGCGCTGCGCTGGCCACATTTTTACATGCTCCAGCAGCCGATACTGCCATATCGGCCCCAGGAACATTACTGGTGTGCCTGCAATTCAAATTAACCATTGACTTCAATAAAATGTGACAACGGACGTACATTGTGTAAACAGACTGTGAACAACAGCCATTGTTTACAGTCTGCCGGACGGAAATAACTGACAAGTTAATTATTTTCACGGCCATAGGGGAACAGCGTCCGTGGTGCAATACAGTGTGTGCATAGCGGTTGCAATACACAGTGTAAACATAGCCCAAAACTTTACAAACACACATTGAAATCCATAAAATAATGCCCTAGTTGCATCCATGTTTTCCAGGTAGCCTTAGAGATGCATCTGGCTTCTGCAAGATTCAAATGCTGAGTAGTTCATCTCTATTTAAGGGATGGGATAATAAATTAGTCTTGTCTAAGTGATACAGTCCGCTGTTTGGCAAGAATCCCTACTGGTACACAAGGATGGAGTAACCTGTTATTTACTAGTCCTGGGAAATGCTTGGCACTTGCTGTCTATCACATTCTTCTACCCCTAAGAAGCTATAAAAAATATTTGCTATAATAAACCTTTCACCACTCAGTGACTTGTTTAAGAATGATTTCCTCTTAAATATGACAGCATTCAACGCGGAAGGAGTGAAAAATAATAAAAGATTTATCATTTCTTCTAGGCTAAAAAGAAGTTAGCTGTGTAAAACAATACATGCCATGTATAATGCAATGCACTCCTCCACATTTTAACTTGCCATCAATGAATAAAATATGATGGCACCTTAAAGAATGTGACGTGTTTGATACAATTCAATTTACTTTCACGCAAACATGGATCCAGTTTGCAGGGTCTGCACTTTCAGTTTAGCCAACTGGATGTAATCACCTATTAGACATTTCACTAGGATTTCTGATATGGCCGCTGCTACTTCTGGGCTTACATCTGTAGGTGTTAATAAGTGTAGCCAGCTAGTGCTTGCTCAGCATCTTACTCTGGTTATATAGAACACCACAGACACACTATTTATATTATTAGAAAAATAAAAATGTAAGTTTATGGGGGGCATTTACTAACGAGTCTAATATGTGCAACTATTCTAATGGGGATTGGTGTGTATTTTGTTCCAATATCTTGTGACTGATTTATTAACATGTAGCACTGCCATAGTGAATGTATCTAAGTAAAAAGTCGCGCAAAAATTGCGCAAGCATATTCACCTGGTACTGACCAGTCGTAGGCCTGCACCTGTTTGTGCGACTTTTTAAAAAGTCGAAAATGATAAATTGGGCGCTAATCCCGCTAATTGATTACACAAACTTTTCGGTGAAAACTCAAAAGAGGCAGATTAAAAAAAAGTTGCATCTAAAAAATATTTGCCTGTCGAATACTGGTTCATAAATAGAACTTAGACCAAAACTAGGCGAAAAATCCAATTATTCACCTAAAAATAGGCGCAAAGCCCAGCACTAAAAACTAGCCTCCTACACCTCTGGTGTTGAAATGCTCACAAGACTCCGGGATTAACTCTTTGAGGGGTGAGGTCAGTTTTTTAGTTCTTTAGCAGGTTCTTCAGTATCTGCACTACAGAGTGAAGAGGGCTAGAAGCAGTTATCTCCGTTCTTTGTGTAGTGGTGGCCATGGGCAACTGCAGGCAGGGCCGCCGATAGGGCAGTACAACCGGTACTGCCGTATGGGGCCCGGACCCTAAGAGACATGGGGGGGGGGGGCCCGGCGGGCCCGCCGGCCGCCGCCCCCTCCCCGACCGCCGCCCCCTCCCCGACCGCTATGCTAGGGGGGCCCGCACGGCCCCCCTTGCCACCTGGGGGGGGGGGGGTTGTGCCGCTTCGGTCCGGTGAGCTTCCGGCACACACTGCCTCTATCACTGGCCGGAAGCTCACAGCTGCAGCCCTGCGGTCCTTCTCTCCTGCTCGGCAGCGGCGCACGTGACGTCATCGCGCCGAGCAGGAGAGAAGTTCCTGGACCGCGGGGCTGCAGCTGTGAGCTTCCGGCCAGTGATAGAGGCAGCATGTGCCGGAAGCTCACCGGACCAAAGCTGCATGGGAAGGGGGGACCTGCCAAGCCTGCCTCACCTGCCTCTGCTCCCCCAGCCGCTCCCTCTTCCCCCAGCCTCTCCTCCTGTACCCCCCCCTTCCAGCCTCTCCTCCTGCACCCCACAGCCTCTCCTCCTGTACCCCCCCCTCCAGCCTCTCCTCCTGTACCCCCCTCCAGCCTCTCCTCCTGTACCCCCCCCTCCAGCCTCTCCTCCTGTACCCCCCCTCCAGCCTCTCCTCCTGTACCCCCCCTCCAGCCTCTCCTCCTGTACCCCCCCTCCAGCCTCTCCTCCTGTACCCCCCCTCCAGCCTCTCCTCCTGTACCCCCCCCCTCCAGCCTCTCCTCCTGTACCCCCCCTCCAGCCTCTCCTCCTGTACCCCCCTCCAGCCTCTCCTCCTGTACCCCCCCTCCAGCCTCTCCTCCTGTACCCCCCTTCCAGCCTCTCCTCCTGTACCCCCCCTCCAGCCTCTCCTCCTGTACCCCCCCCCTGCCTCTCCTCCTGTACCCCCCCTCCAGCCTCTCCTCCTGTACCCCCCCCCTCCAGCCTCTCCTCCTGTACCCCCCCTCCAGCCTCTCCTCCTGTACCCCCCCCTCCAGCCTCTCCTCCTGTACCCCCCCCCCCCGCCTCTCCTCCTGTACCCCCCCTCCAGCCTCTCCTCTTGTACCCCCCCTCCAGCCTCTCCTCCTGTACCCCCCTTCCAGCCTCTCCTCCTGTACCCCCCCTCCAGCCTCTCCTCCTGTACCCCCCCTCCAGCCTCTCCTCCTGTACCCCCCCTCCAGCCTCTCCTCCTGTACCCCCCCTCCTGTACCCCCTCCAGCCTCTCCTCGTGTACCCCCCTGTCTCTCCTCCTGCACCCCCAGCCTCTCCTCCTGTACCTCCTCTAGCCTCTCCTCCTGCACCCCACAGCCTCTCCTCCTGCACACCACAGCCTCTCCTCCTGTACCCCTCAGCCTCTCCTCCTGTACCCCTCAGCCTCACCCCCTGCACCCCACAGCCTCTCCCCCAGCCTCTCCTCCTCTACCCCCCCTCCAGCCTCTCCTCCTGCACCCCCCTTCCAGCCTCTCCTCCTGTACCCCCTTCCAGCCTCTCCTCCTGTACCCCCTTCCAGCCTCTCCTCCTGTACCCCCTTCCAGCCTCTCCTCTTGTACCCCCCCGCCTCTCCTCCTGCACCCCACAGCCTCTCCTCCTGCACCCCCCAGCCTCTCCTCCTGCACCCCACAGCCTCTCCTCCTGCACCCCACAGCCTCTCCCCCAGCCTCTTCTCCTGCACCCCCCAGCCTCTCCTCTGCACCCCACAGCCTCTCCCCCAGCCTCTTCTCCTGCACCCCCAGCCTCTCCTCCTGCACCCCACAGCCTCACCCAGCCTCTTCTCCTGCACCCCCAGCCTCTCCTCCTGCACCCCACAGCCTCTCCCCCAGCCTCTTCTCCTGCACCCCCCAGCCTCTCCTCCTGCACCCCACAGCCTCACCCAGCCTCTTCTCCTGCACCCCCAGCCTCTCCTCCTGCACCCCACAGCCTCTCCCCCAGCCTCTTCTCCTGCACCCCCCAGCCTCTCCTCCTGCACCCCACAGCCTCACCCAGCCTCTTCTCCTGCACCCCTCAGCCTCTCCTCCTGCACCCCACAGCCTCTCCCACAGCCTCTTCTCCTGCACCCCCCAGCCTCTTCTCCTGCACCCCCAGCCTCTCCTCCTGCACCCCACAGCCTCTCCTCTCCTCCTGCACCCCACAGCCTCTCCTCCTGCACCCCACAGCATCTCCCCCCTGCACCCCACAGCCTCTCCTCCTGCACCCCAAAGCCTCTCCTCCTGCACCCCACAGCCTCTCCCCTAGCCTACCCTCCTGCACC
This sequence comes from Dendropsophus ebraccatus, assembly GCF_027789765.1. Lineage (NCBI taxonomy): Eukaryota > Metazoa > Chordata > Amphibia > Anura > Hylidae > Dendropsophus > Dendropsophus ebraccatus. Next base: position 73,398 of record NW_027210349.1, on the reverse strand, counting down.
CCCAGCCTCTCCCCCAGCCTTTCCGTCAGCACCCCCCAGCCTCTCTGTCAGCACCCCCAGCCTCTCCTCCTGCACCCCCTAGCCTCTCCACCAGCACCCCACAGCTGCTCCCCTGCCCCCCAGCTGCTCCTCCACTGTCCCCCATCTTCTCCCCCTGCCACCCCAGCTGCCCAATCTTCTCCCTGCCACCCTAGCTGCCCCCCTATCTGCTCCCCCTGCCTGCCACCCCAGCTGCTCCTCCTGCCCCCCATCTACTCCCCCTGCCACCCCAGCTGCTGCCCTGAGCTGATCCCTCTGCCCCACATTGCTCCCTCTGCCCCCCCAGCTGCTCCCCCTGCCCCTCTCACCCCAGCTGCTCCCCCTGCCCCCATCTACTACCCCTGCCCCTCTCACCCCAGCTGCTCCCCCTGCCCCTCTCACCCCAGCTGCTCCCCCTGCCCCCATCTACTACCCCTGCCCCTCTCACCCCAGCTGCTCCCCCCGCCCCCATCTACTACCCCTGCCCCTCTCACCCCAGCTGCTCCCCTGCCCCTCTCACCCCAGCTGCTCCCCCTGCCCCCATCTACTACCCCTGCCCCTCTCACCCCAGCTGCTCCCCCTGCCCCCCATCTGCTCCTCCTCCTGCCCCCATCTACTCCCCCTGCCCCCAGCTGCTCCCTCTGCCTCCCCAGATTCTCCCCCTGCCACCCCTAGCTGCTCCCCCTCCCCGTCACCCCAGCTGCTCTCCTTCCCCCTGTCACCCCAGCTTCTCCCCTTCACCCCAGCGGCTTCCCCTGCCACCCCCAGCTGCCTCCCTTCCCCAGTCACCCCCAGCTGCCTGCTTGCAGACTAGTTGTGGTCGGAGAAGTCTTCTTGATTGCTGCGCCAGATGGAGAAGAAAGCAAGAAGCGACGGCAATCGGAGAAGACGTCACCTGTGAGTCATTAGTAACTGCACTGTAATCACTTCTATAGTGTGCAGAGCCTGTGTACCATTGGGGTCTATAAAGGTCAGTGTATTGTTTGCGGTAGTGTACTGACACAGCCCCGCGGACACTACAGTACACTAGCGCAAACTTTTAAACTAGGACCCAACTACAACAGCCGCAGGCACTACAACTCCCAGCATATGCTGAGGGCTGCAGACTGTCAGTAAATGCTGGGAGTTGTAGTGCCTGCAGCTGTTGTAGTTGGGTCCTAGGTGCATTATACACTGGATGCTTTGTAGCATATAAGAATACATAGATCTGTGGGGGCTCAGTGCAGGGACGTGACCCCAGAACATCACTAATAGGGATAGGGGGAGATGTTTTTGTTCTATCCCTATTAGTGATGTTCTGGGGTCACTTCCCTACACTGAGCCCCCACAGATCTTTGTATTCTTATATGCCACAAAGCATCCAGTGTATAGGACCCAACTACAACAGCTGCATGCACTACAACTCCCAGCATGTACTGACAGTCTGCAGCCCTCAGAGTATGCTGGGAGTTGTAGTACAGTGTAGACAGATGTATTGCTGGACCTTCAGGGCTGATGGTTGTCACCCACAGATTGCAGCCACCAGGACCCTCTGCACACAGTGATTTATTACAGGGTTGTCCTCTCAGAGACTACAACTCCCAGCATACCCTGAGAGCTGTATAAATGGAGGGATTTGTCACAAATACAGATGAATTCAGGAAAGGAGCGGGTCAGCGTGTCGTGTCTCACTGGTTCTATATTGGTGGCCCCAGGTCCCCCAGTCCGACACTGGACAGAAGCGGCCCCCAAACTAAGACGTCCCCGGCCTCCTTCCTTCCTCCTCATTTGTTTGATGAGAACAGCGGGCATCAAGCAGAGCGACACCCAAGTGCCAGGGTATATACCATGCATGTACAGTAATGGGGGGGGGGGGGGGGGGGCGCCTCAGCGTGCAAAGTGCCTAGGGCAGCATAAACTCTAAATACAGGCCTGGCTGCCGGCACTTCATACCAGCAGCCTATGGGAGGCCGGGCCGTGACCTCTCCGGCAGGCGTGATCATGTGACGTCATCACGCCTGCCGGAAGTCCCGTCCCTGCGGCTCGCAAGATGGAGCCCGAAGAGGAGGAAGAGCTGCTGCCTGCACAGCGCGGATTAGGTGAGTAGGATGTTTGTTTTTTTAGGGGCACCTCTGGGGGCATTATTAGTATATGGGGGCACCTCTGGGGGCATTATTAGTTCATGGGGGGCACCTCTGGGGGCATTATTAGCATATGGGGGGCACCTCTGGGGGCATTATTAGTATATGGGGGGCACCTCTGGGGGCATTATTAGTTCATGGGGGGCACCTCTGGGGGCATTATTAGTTCATGGGGGGCACCTCTGGGGGCATTATTAGCATATGGGGGCACCTCTGGGGGCATTATTAGTATATGGGGGCACCTCTGGGGGCATTATTAGTATATGGGGGCACCTCTGGGGGCATTATTAGTGTATGGGGGCACCTCTGGGGGCATTATTAGTGTATGGGGGCACCTCTGGGGGCATTATTAGTGTATGGGGGCACCTCTGGGGGCATTATTAGTTCATGGGGGCACCTCCGGGGGCATTATTAGTATATGGGGGGCACCTCCGGGGGCATTATTAGTTCTTGGGGGCACCTCTGGGGGCATTATTAGTATATGGGGGCACCTCTGGGGGCATTATTAGTATATGGGGGCATCTCTGGGGGCATTATTAGTATATGGGGGCACCTCTGGGGGCATTATTAGTATATGGGGGGCACCTCTGGGGGCATTATTAGTATATGGGGGCACCTCTGGGGGCATTATTAGCTCATGGGGGCACCTCTGGGGGCATTATTATCTCATTGGGGGCACCTCTGGGGGCATTATTAGTGTATGGGGGCACCTCTGGGGGCATTATTAGTGTATGGGGGCACCTCTGGGGGCATTATTAGTGTAGGGGGGCACCTCTGGGGGCATTATTAGTGTATGGGGGCACCTCTGGGGGCATTAGTGTATGGGGGCACCTCTGGGGGCATTATTAGTGTATGGGGGCACCTCTGGGGGCATTATTAGTGTATGGGGGCACCTCTGGGGCATTATTATTGGTGAACATATACAAATCAAACAGCCCCCCAGACCCTCGAAATTCAATAACCCCAAACGGGGCATTGCCTAGTACTCAACAGCATTCTGAATACAGGGGAACCCCTACCCCACTCTTGTATAAGTTTTAGTCTCCATCATAATGAGCCCCACTGGGCTTGTAGACACGCTATAAATTGTACGTTGCAGGGGTGAATATAATGTACTGCATACAGAGCACAAGAGGCAGCTATACAAGTAAGTGTCTGTATGGTGACATTTAAATTGCACCTTGTTCACATTTAATTTCTATAATTTTATAACTGTATAACAGAGGTTACATTTTAAGCCACTGGGGAAAATGGGGTATATGAGCCAGTTCTCTAGAATTGATCGGAACCAAATTATACCTCCCAGCAAGGCGTGGGGCGAACACACTATTTTTTTTTTATTAATGTGGGGGGCCCAGACACTTTGGTTGTATGGGGCCCCGAAATTCCTGATGGCGGCCCTGACTGCAGGTTACCTCCCATTCAAGTGAACATGAGCTGAGCTGTAAACAGGTCTGGCCCAGGGCCATCTTAAAGCAACTCTGTACCCACAATATGCCACCTCAACCACTTGTATAATCAGCTGTTTTTAATCTAAGATCTGCCTGGGGCATTCCTAATGGTAAAAAGGGTCGGGAGAAGGGACAGGCCTAGGTACTCTAGGCCACTTCAATTTGACACAGGGCTGCAAGATTAAAAGTTGTTTTTAGGACAATACCTACATCTATAGACACAATAAAGTCCCATAGACTTCTATATATAGAGCGCCCTCTGCTGGACACTCAATAGGAATTACACCTTTGGTCGTGACGTCACTGGATCTGAGAGAATTCTAACACTTCCTGATCTACTAAATTAAGGAAAATAGCCCTATATGTGCATTTAGAAATTTGTATAACTTTTTATAAGTAACAACATATCAAAAATTAATTTTGGCCGGACTTCTCTTTTAAAGTGGTACTCTGACCTATGGGTATTTTCCCTGTATGGTCGGGGAGGGGATGGATATAGAGGCCGCAAAGTCCAAGATCGTGCCGCCCCGTTCTCCCATCCTGCAGCCGCTTCCTGGTCTGAGCTGCGGCTTGAGACGTGACGTCTCAAGGCAACTCAGCCATTCAGCGGTCGTAGTGGATGGAAAATACACATAGCCCGGAGTACCTCTTTAGGTGGCACTTTATGCTGTTTGCATAGAGTGACTGACAAGTTACTAGCAATGAGCGAGCATCGCTGGTCGGTGGCTTTGCACATCTCTGCGCAGACTTACTATAGTAAAAGGTTTGGTACTTGTTATATCTGTAAGTAGAGTGGACCCCAAGAATCAAATTCCCAGGTGGGTCAAAGGTACCCCAGTCTGACACTGGCTGAGCCTAAAATCCCCCTAAAAATTTTATTTAAAATCAACTGGTGCCAGAAAATTATATAGATTTGTAATTTATTTCTATTTAAAACCCTCAAGCAGTCCAGTACTTATCAGCTGCTGTATGTCCTGCAGGCAGTGGTGTATAGACTGTTTAAGTTGCACATGGCAACCAATTACAGTTCAGCTTTTATTTTACCAGAGTAATTTGAGAAATGAAAGCTGAGCTGTGATTGGTTGTTATGGGCCACATCAAACCATATTGTTTAGTGTCCTTAGTGTGGCCGAACCATAAGCTGTTTGCTTGGTCACAAGTGTGTTTAGTGACCTCTGCAGTAAAGCACATCGCCAGTAATTAACAGGTTAATGCTTCAGATGTGTTTATGTGCGGTTACCATGGTAACCATGCACCGCGATGACAAGCGCTTATGTCATAAAGAGGGTTCCATAAAGCAATGCACCGCACCCTGATCAGTGCCATCTTGGATGCGCCAGAGGACCTTGAGCTTGACCACTTTACTGCCCCCTACCCTTGATGTAATTTGGAGGTTCTAGCAGGGGAAAAGGGGTGGTCTGCTTTAGACTACCCCTTCATCAAGTCTCCACCTTCTTGAGAAGTGGACCTGGATCTTTGAGGGAGAAGAGCAACAGCCGCCGGCCATCAATAAGGTGACAGATATTGCAGCCAGATCTCTCACACATCGAGATTATTATATTTATAGTATGGTTTTACCCTCTAAGCCCAGGGGAGGGGCAACTCTCCAGCCATGGCTCCCTCGAGGTTTTCCCCACAGGGGTTTTTTCCTCGCCTGAGTGCTGGAGGGTGACTCTTTGTCAGTCGGGGGTCTGCCATTTTTGGTGTCATGTAATTTTAAATAAAATTGGGACCCTTTGACACCTGATTACAATGTGTTGTGTCTTTATTTTGCGTTCTTTGGTGTAACCTATTATGCTTGGGAGTTGGGGATCCATCACATATTGTAGAGTCATAAAGCTGGACATCTGCCTGCTACACAGAACTATCACCAGCATCATGAGCGTATGTAGGATGGAGCAGTGGATAGCAGAACTCTTGAAGAAAAAACAAGCATCGCAAGGTTTATACCTACATCTGCAAGGCTTGTCAAAAGGTTTTTTCAAGTGACAGGTCACACCAATCATAGCACGTCATAGCAACATGGACAGCACCATAAATACACATCATATATACACAACCCGGTGGCTCTTGTGTGTGTAGGCATTATCAGGGACAAGGCAAAGTATTGCACCCCCACACACAAACATCCAGGTGTGGCCTAGGTAGCTGCCCCCCTCCCTAAAATCCACAGGAAAGGGGATATCAAGCTGATTGGTACGGGTTCCAGTTGTCACGAAATTGTGGGGGACGTGTTCCCCTCAAATAAACAGTGGGGCAATGCTCCAATAATTCTCTATGGGTCTTGTTATCCCTTATCCTGTTAATAAATTTGGGAGAGGGGTATGTTCTCATGTACAGTACTATATGGCAGGACTCAAAAACGCTGTTAGCTCATAGTCAGTGGGGAATGGTGAAACGCAATACCCATGGGACATTTTTCTGTTATGTTTCTTTTTGTTTTGTGAAATCGTAACAGGATATGTGTTTGGTCTTTTGCAAATCAAGCAGGGACATCGACCCGGACCAGGCAGATAAAAGAGGACCTCTTCATAAGATGAAAGCGGAACCAGCCAAAAATATAAAACAAAAACGCACGTATGCCGCTGAATGTGATTAGGACACAAACATGCGCGGCATAAAAATGTATTTAATAAAAAAACAATTGCAAGCGCTATGGCCTTTTAAACATGAGGAGTAAAAAAACTAAAGCACATCAGTATCAAGTGTAGTATCTGTTCTTATCTGTTCTCGGTATCAAGTGTAGTATCTGTTCTTATCTGTTCTCGGTATCAAGTGTAGTATCTGTTCTTATCTGTTCTCGGTATCAAGTGTAGTATCTGTTCTTATCTGTTCTCGGTATCAAGTGTAGTATCTGTTCTTATCTGTTCTCGGTATCACGTGTGGTATCTGTTCTTATCAGTTTAATATCTGATACGTCCCCTATCTGGGGACCATATATTAAATGGATTTTTAGAACAGGGAGATGGAAAAAGAGCTTGCTCTGTCCTCTCCAGGCATTGACCTGGTATTGCAGTACTTCCAGGTTCAGTGAAAAAAAAAAAAATAAATAATAAAAAAAACGAAAGCACAAAAATTGACTCAGTGCTTAAGGGGTTAAAGAAGTGCTATGAGGGCACGGGGTCGGGTAAGTATACTTTCGTTATTATGTTCCCAAACACCCCCAGCCTGCCTGAGATTTGTTACTTTCATGTGACTTCTCCTTTTCGTAGAGTGTCTGACAAGTTGCAAACTCGCTATAATAAAGTGAAGGTTTGGCGCTGGTTATATCTGGTATATGAAGGGTGGGACCCAAGAATTTAATTCCCTGGTGGGCCCAAGGTACCCCAGTCCGACACTGCTCCTGTGTGCAGACGCCACAGTCTCGATCCAGCTAGGGGTGCTGTGACCTGCAGGAGGAGCAGCTTGCAGCTTCAGGGCTGCCTATGCCCTGTGTGCTACTGCTCCCTCTGCAGGTCAGAGCGCCCTAGCTGAATCCAGGCTGCAGCATCCACACACAGGAGATCCCTGGTCTGGCCACTACTTAGTGACTGGAGACAAATGCTTATGGCCCTGCTCACTGTATAGTGCGGTGCTGAACAGCTGATTGGTAGGATTCCAAGTGTCAACACCCCACAAATCCGTGACTGAAGACTGATCCTGTGGATAGTTTATCAGTATGTTTTGCCCAGTAAACTTTTTTAACACATTTTGGATGCGTATTCCCCTGTGTACTTGTAAAAGCATTTGCCCATTACAGTCCTAGATAAATGCTGTAAGGAGTATAGTTTCCAAAATGGTGTCACCTATTGACACTTTCCACTATATGGGTACATGAGGACCACTGCGCATTATGACTAAAAACCATTTCCTTTAGGTGTGCAGTTTATAAAATGGGTAATCTTTTAGGTTTTTATATACAGGCTTGTTAAAACTAGAGATGAGCGAACAGGACGAGGTTTGGGTTCGTATGAACCTGAACTATAGGCTTCTGATTCCCGCTGTCTGCCCGCTTCGTGGAGAGGGGGATACAGTCAGAGGACCGCCTAGAAAACTGGGATACAGCCTATGGCTATGGCTGTATCCTAGTTTTCCAGGCGGTCCTCAAGGCTGTATCCCCCCTCTCCACGGAGCGGGCAGACATCGGGAATTTAGAAGTCGATAGTTCAGGTTCATACGAACCCAAACCTCGTTCGCTTATCCCTAGTTAAAACCACCACAAAACTTAACTGATCCCCAAAAAAAAAAAAAAAGTTTTTAATTTTTCTTGAAAATGTAAAAAATTGCTACTAAATCAGGGCTCCAGACTAAAAAATTTACCTAGGAGCCATTGGCTCCTAACCTGAAAAATTTAGGCGCCAAATAGAATATTTGGTCGCCAACATTTTAAACCATGTAAAATTAATGTTATGTTAAATGGGACTTACTGTGTGCAGAGGCCACGGCAGCATCCTCCTCCTTTAGATTCTCTCTTTTCTTAGTTTGAAAATGTTCAACATGGAAACTTGCAACCTGACAACCATATACAGTCTGACAACCATATACAGTCTGACAACCATATACAGTCTGACTCAGTACTTCAGCTTCACTTGGCTAGCCTTTTAATGAGGCTTACTCTTCTGAACTTGAACTTAAAGGGAACCTGTTGACCCCCGTGCCAGGGTGACAGGCTCCCAACCCCCCGTTAGAGCCCCCTATACTCACCTCATCGCGCCGGATCCCGCTTCTGAAGATGGTCGGGTCACGGAGATCTCAGCCGCTGCAGCCCGGCGTGCGCTGAGAGATGAGTCCAACGCTCAGAGAATGACAGGAGAGTCCAGCGCTCCGTCATTCTCTATGAGTGTTGGACTCATCTCTCAGTGTGCGCGCCGGGCTGCAGCGGCTGAGATCTCCGTGACCCGACCATCTTCAGAAGCGGGATCCGGCGCGATGAGGTGAGTATAGGGGGCTCTAACGGGGGGTTGGGAACCTGTCACCCCCGGTGCCGGGGTGACAGGTTCCCTTTAAAAGCTTGCAACAGTCTATACATACTGAGCTAGACTTATGACTGCAGCCATAGTGACCCCCCACAAGATGTGTATATAGATAGATATATCTCTCACCTAGTGACTAATGCAAGTGACCCCCTACAATACAGACACCTGAGGGGCCCTGATAATAATAATTGTGCATAGCCCAATATTAGAGCCCCCTATACTCACCTCATCGCGCCGGATCCCGCTTCTGAAGATGGTCGGGTCACGGAGATCTCAGCCGCTGCAGCCCGGCGTGCGCTGAGAGATGAGTCCAACGCTCAGAGAATGACAGGAGAGTCCAGCGCTCCGTCATTCTCTATGAATGTTGGACTCATCTCTCAGTGTGCGCGCCGGGCTGCAGCGGCTGAGATCTCCGTGACCCGACCATCTTCAGAAGCGGGATCCGGCGCGATGAGGTGAGTATAGGGGGCTCTAACGGGGGGTTGGGAGCCTGTCACCCCGGCACCGGGGGTGACAGGTTCCCTTTAAAAGCTTGCAACAGTCTATACATACTGAGCTAGACTTATGACTGCAGCCATAGTGACCCCCCACAAGATGTGTATATAGATAGATATATCTCTCACCTAGTGACTAATGCAAGTGGCCCCCTACAATACAGAGACCTGAGGGGCCCTGATAATAATAATTGTGCATATATCTATCTCCCAGTGTCTGCAGCCAGTTTGCCCTACACTTATAGATGGCCCCCTCCCCTTATAGATGACCCCCTCCTCCCCCCCATTATAGATGCCCCCTTCTCCCCCCCATTATAGATGCCCCCTTCTCCCCCCCATTATAGATGCCCCCTCTCCCCCCCCATTATAGATGCCCCCCTCTCCCCCCCCATTATAGATGCCCCCTCTCCCCCCCATTATAGATGCCCCCTCTCCCCCCCCATTATAGATGCCCCCTCTTCTCCCCCCCTTATAGATACCCCCTCCCCTTATAGATGACCCCCTCTACCCCCATTATAGATGCCCCCTCCTCCCCCCCCATTATAGATGCCCCCTCCTCCCCCCCATTATAGATGTCCCCTCTTCTCCCCCCCTTATAGATACCCCCTCCCCTTATAGATGACCCCCTCTACCCCCATTATAGATGCCCCCTCCTCCTCCCCATTATAGATGCCCCCTCTTCTCCCCCCTTATAGATACCCCCTCCCCTTATAGATAGCCCCCTCTCCCCCCCTTGAACATGGCCCCTCTTCTCCCCCCATTATAGATGCCCCCCCTTCTCTTCCCCCCATTATAGATGCCCCCCCTTCTCTTCCCCTCATTATAGATGCCCCCCCCCCTCCCCCCCCCCCTCCTCCTCTATGCTAAGCAGTATTTAAAAAAAACAAACACACAAACTCACCTGACAACCCGCTCCCCCGGCGATCCTCTTCTTCTTCGGACGCTGTCCCCGGCTGATGCGCGGCTGCCGGCGGTGTCCCGTCCTATCCCCGGCAGCGCGGCGCATCAGTGAGCTCTCTGTACGCCGGGGCTGTGACTTCTGACACAGGAAGCGTCTCTGACGCGCGCTTCCTGTGCCGGAAGTCAGGGCCCCAGGCAGCTCACTGATGCGCCGCGCTGCCGGGGATAGGACGGGACACCCCCGGCAACCGCGCATCAGCCGCGCATCAGCCGGGGACCGGACTTAAAGAGACAGCGCGCCGCCGCCGGGGCCAGTCGCAAATGGCGCCCAGATTAATAAATCTGGGCGCCATTTGCAAAATATTAGTCGCATTGGCGACCATTTTGGTCGCCATCTGGAGCCCTGTAAATGTACAAGCCTTCTTGTGTCATAAAAAGGTAAAAGATTTTTTTAACAAAGGATGACTTACAAGCAGAGAATTTCAAATTTTAAATAGTAAAAATGTGTCCACAATTAAACACTGAAGGTATCGACGGAAATTTACCACTTACATAGTACAAGTACAATGTGTCATGAAAAAACTTAGAATCAGGGTATATCTGGGTAAACAATAATACCATTGTATATCCAATGAATAGATAACAAAAAAAACACCTTTATTGAAGCCAAACATACATATTTAAAATGGCTGTGTACAGCAAATGAGAGTAAGAACAGCCAAACAAGCTGCTTCCAGATAGAAGGAAAGGTCCATTAATAATGTGTGTTACAGTAACATGCCACACCAATATGTATTAGTAATGTGCCCGAAGGTTAAGGTAATGTCATAAAAAATTCATCATACATGTTATAAAACATCTGCACAGACACATAGCATAGAAGTATCACAATGCATGTTAGTGACAGGCCTACTACACTCTGTCCTGCCCATTGTGTATTGCCAACAAACACACCAACTTCCTCAGGGGTCCTGACTAGTTTTACAATGCAGTTATTAGCATGTTTTTTTGTTTGTTTTTTTAATGAAATATAAAAAAATTTATCAAACTGTTGATTCCACCTTTCATTTTCCAAGGAATCTGTGGAAGAATGAAAAGTGTAATCTGATTGGTTGCTAGGGGCAACTGAGCCTGCTCTACTTTACACCCCTTTGATAAGTCTCCTCCATTGTGTTTTACCTGTAAAAACTATAACCATCAGCGAATAAACACATACGGAAATTCATGAACAGAGAAGACATCAGTCAGAACACCTCCCTGAGACCATTTTTCTTTTCCTATGTTAGCATGGGCAACTTAAGCTGTTTATTTTCTAGCAAGCAAGACAGAGAATGCTTAGGGTACAATAGGATACCATTGTTATGTTGTAAGCTGGGGCAAAGTGGCGGGAATAATTCCATACACCAAGTTTTTCAGTTAAGAAACAATAGTGAGCAGCATGGATTAACAACAATTTTCACCAACATTCATGCAAATACCACTCTTTCTATATGCTATACATAATCCAAGACATAGAACCTCAGCCACTCTGGGTCTACATGTGTTCCTAACCTTTCATAACAGTTAAAGGGTTACTCCACAGAAAAAAAAATGTCTTTAAATCAACTGATTTCAAAAAATGATAATTGTAAATTACTTCTATTTAAAAAAAAAATCCAGTATTCCAGTATTTATTTGCTGTTGTATGTCCTGCGGGAAGGGTTGTAATCTTTCCAGTCTGACAGTGCTTTCTGCTGCCACCTCTGTCCATGACAGGAACTGTCCAAAGCAGTAGCAAATCCCTATAAAAAAAAACATCTTCTAAATTGGACAGTTCCTTTCACAGACAGAGGTGGCAGCACTAGAAAAAAAAACTCCACTTCCTGCAGGATATCCAGCAGCTGATAAGTGCTGGAAAACTGGAGGTTTTTTTAAATACAAGTAATTTACAGGACAGGACGACTGGTTGCAATTGAAGGAAATATCCTTGATGAAAACCTCTTCTAGAGTGTTCTGGACCTGGGCTGAAAACTGGGCTGAAGATTCGTCTTCCAACAAGACAATGACCCTAAGCACACAGCTAAAAAAAAAACAAAGCAACGGCTTCAGAACAACTCTGTGACTATTCTTGACTGGCTCCGCCAGAGCCCTGACCTAAACCCAATGGAGCATTTCTGCAGAGACTTGAAAATGGCGTCCACCAACGTTCACCATCCAACCTGAGGGAACTGGAGGGGATCTGCAAGGAAGAAGGGCAGAGGATCCCCAAATCCAGGTGTGAAAAACTTGTTAAATCATTGAATACTTATGACCATGGGATATTTCAGTTTTTATTTATTTTTTTATAAATGTGCAAAAATATCTACATTTCTGGGGGGGGGGGGGGTTCTGTCATATGCGGTGCAAAGTGTTCATCAATTAACATTTTTGAACTTACCAAATGGCTGCAATGAAACAAAAAGTGAAATACTGAATACTGAATACTTTCCGTACCCACTGTATAGTAGTGCAAATATTTATACAGCATGCAAGACAAAAAATGTAAAGCATGAACCCTAATCTACATTTATCACTGTGTATCCAAAATAACTTTTTTTTATTATTAAAGGTAACCAATCATGTCTCAGTCTATGAAGTTTTGCCTTTCAGGAAGAGATTTCAGCTGACACCAAATTCATATTTTTAATGTTAAATTATTGTTGCTGGCGCTTTAACTTTATTCCCGATGGTAAGAAAGAAGACAAATGACTGAAGACAGGGTTGTCAATTGAATTACATACTTCAGTGTAAGCGGGGAACATGGCGCAGTTACTCATACACAGGAGGACTTGCATGTAGAAGAGCTTAAAGTAACAAAAAACTCAAAATATCAAATCTCTAGAAACCAGACAATCAATAATCTGAAAAGAAGAGGCGCCGGGAGACCTCGAGCGCAAAATATCATTAAATGATAAAAGTCTTGTGGCAAATGAATGTAAATAATGCTAATCTATCAAAGACAGAAGTTTTATGTTAGACACTGGGAAAGCAATTGTATCTCTGAAGTGAAAAGATAGTGTCTTGCATTGGATACAGAGAGGCAGCAATTTCCAAGACGTGACTGAGAAGCAACTGTTTGGTAGATATTTATTGGGGGAAAAAAGCTTGAATTGTCAGTATATAAAATCCTCCAAAATTTAAATACCCCCAAATCATGATGTATTACTTTTGACATATAATAAATATCTGTTTAAAAGGGAACGATCAGCAGGTTAGAAGAATCTAATCCGATGATATATCTCTATAGCGGACAGGGCGCTGAGGATGAAGGTAAATTTTATCCCTGGTGAAGGTTTTAGTAGTTTATTTCCTATATTCATTGGGAATTGGGTGCACTGGGGGTGGAAATTCTGTCCCGAGAGTCCCAATCCATTGCCCAGCTGGCCCACTCTGCTATTCATTAGAAGGGGTGGCCTGCCAGGGAGGATCGGTGCACTGGGGTGGTAGTCCCGTACCATGTGCACCTAAACATCTAAAGAGCAAAGAGATAATACTGCTAATATCATGAAAACGCCACTGAGGATGAAGGTAAGAAATGTTACCCCCATTTACCTCCCATTGTTGGCATCTTTTTGCCTTGGTTGAGTAGGTTTAGTTTCACAGAGAAGATAACTTTGCTTCCTCTAAACCTCTTTTACTTCTGTATTTTACCCATAGACTGTTGTTACCTAAAACAGCTGCAAAAAGGTATAGTCTAAAACAGTCCAAACAGTGTGGGGTAACTCGGAGTACCCTTTATATTAGGGTTTTGGCCTTCTAAATATCACAAAATATCATTACACTGTGCGACTAGCCCCATAATCTATTAACATAGGGAATGGTATCCTCCGTGGATAGAAGTGGAACAATGTGCTTTTTCTCTAATAGAAGTTTTTCATGGAATGCATAAGAAGGATCTCCTAACAATTTTGTGCCCCCTCCTCTCTTCTAATCTGGCCCTATAGATTAATTAAAGGCACCTACAAACTTACATCTATGTTGACTCCAGCGGCCCCTTTACATGTTTTTAAAGCGAATCTGTAGACATCTGTGGGTGCAAGGGCACCCCTTTCATGTTTGGTAGCCTTGTCCTAAAGTTAACATTACATAATCTCCCACCCATACTTTTATAAATAAAAAAATCCCAGTGTAACAGGCCAGAGTATACCCCCAGCCCAGACTAAACCCGGGGTTAAAATGGCCTAGGCTAGATTATAACCCAGGGTATATTTTGGCCTAGGCCAATTCATACCCCCTCAGGCCATTTTATACCCCCATGAAATCAGTAGCATTGAGCGATAGACACAAGAAATGCTTAATTTTTCAACATTTTATAGGGGATTTGTCTGCTGATTAAGTGAGAAACTGACTGATGTAAATCTTAAAAATCTAAACGCATAGGAGGAGATTTATCAAACATGGTGTAACGTGAAGCTGGCTCAGGAAATGCAGTCCCCATATCCCCGAATAACGACTGACACCATTAAGCAACATCAATAAATAATTAAAATTCCAGTAATAAATATAAACCCCTTTAAAGGCTTCTCTCTTCTCCACAGCTCACTCGCCGAATCACCTGAGCTGCCGGGACATCACCTATAAGTAGCAGCTGAATCTTCCTGCCCCTGGGCGCCGACCAATCAGAATAAGGCACATCGTTCTATTTTAATTCCCGCTCACTGACCTCCACCAATCAGCAGGATGCTCAAACCCATGGCAACCAGAAACATCTGGAACGGTAAGCTCATCTGAAACATAAGAAAGGGGGGAGAGAGAGAACAGCAGGCAGGAACATAGCATTCTAATAACCAGCATCTATAGTACCTGTGTGTGTGTGAGGGGGGGGGGCGCAGTTCCGTGTGTCCCCCTTTATATATAAAGGGGAGCCCCGACAGTTGCCCCTAGCAAACAATCAGATTCCACCTTTCATTTTCCAAAGAGTCTATGAGGAATGAAAAGTGGAATCTGATTGGTTGCTAGGGGCGACTGAGCCACTTTTACTCTACACCTTGTTTGATAAATCTCCCCCATAGGGGACATTTATCATTGTGTTGTTTTTTTTTGGCTAATAAGGAGATATTGTGCACTTCATAAATACCTGTCCAAGACTTATTAAGGGTTTTGCGGTATTCTACATCAGTTTTCAATGCCTGCACCTTTTTTCAATGTATGCAAGGGTGGGAGGGTTGTTCTATTAACTAGTTTTCATAAGATTTGTCAAGTGCAAATTTTAGTTTTTTTGCACAAAATCCTAGCATAGCTCTGTAGCCAAGCTGTTTTAGACTGGGTTCACACTGTGTTATTACAGTCCGCCCCCCCCCCCCATTCGTTTTTTGCAAAATGGATGAAAAAAAAAACGTTTGTGTGCTTTCATTTTGATCAGTTTTTCAATTCCATAATAAAAAATGGATAAAAATGCATCCTTTTTTTTAGCATACACAAATAATGTGGTTGCCAGCATTCTTGTGTACACTTAAAGGGAACCTGTCACCCCCCGTACCGGGGTGACAGGCTCCCGACCCCCGTTAGAGACCCCTATACTTACCTCATCCCCCCGGGTCCCGCTTCTGGATTCGGTCGGGTCCCGGAGATCTCAGCCGCTGCAGCCCGGCGCGCGCGCTGAGAGATGAGTCCAACACCCATAGAGAATGACAGGAGAGTCCAGCGCTCCGTCATTCTCTATGAGCGTTGGACTCATCTCTCAGCGCGCGCGCCGGGCTGCAGCGGCTGAGATCTCCGGGACCCGACCGAATCCAGAAGCGGGACCCGGCGGGATGAGGTAAGTATAGGGGTCTCTAACGGGGGGTCGGGAGCCTGTCACCCCGGCACGGGGGGTGACAGGTTCCCTTTAAAAAAGAAAATCCGTTTTTTTTTTTGGGGGGGGGGGGGGGGGGGGGTTGCAAAAAAGAATGAAAAAAAATTGACTGCAAAAAGAACGCATAAATTGTGCCATAAATTCTGCAAGATGTATCAAGGCACCTGCGTCTAAAGATGATTTTTGCGCAACAACCGTAAAATTTTGCACAGCCCAAAAAACCTCCACCTGCTTAAATAGTGCGGATGATGCAGTGATGGGACAATGCCACCTATTGTCAGCTCAATGTAAGCACTGTACTGTATTTCTCAACAAGAGGAAGCAGCTGTGTGTCTGAGTATTATAAAAAAAAAAATCTGCGCACTTTTCAACAAACTAGAGATAAAGTGAGACAACTAGTGAAGTGATCACATTATGACCTGGAGGGATATATTCTGGCCTAGGCCCCCTGGTATAGAAAATATCCCCTGGGATATACTGTAGCCTGGGCCAGAACTGAGAAAACCAGTGACATGATAACTTTTAGGGATATAGTCTGGCCCCAAATATAGAGTTTATCCTCTGGGATATACAGTATTGTGGCCTGGGCTAGACTGTCCCCAGGTTTATAGTATGGCCTAGGCTATATTACACCCCTGGGTATAATAATATATCCCCTGGGGTATACTGTGGCCTGGTCCAGGGGTGAGAAAACCAGTGAAGTAATAACACTATAACCTAGAGAGATATAGCATGGCCTAGGCTGTTTTACACCCCCAGGTGTAGGGTTTATCCCCCAGGGTATACTGTGGCCTGGTTCTACACACTGGGTATAGTTTGGCCTAGGCTATTTTATACCCCGGGGTATATTCTGGCTTAGAGGGGTATAGTTTGGCCTAGGCTATTTTATACCCCGGGGTATATTCTGGCTTAGAGGGGTATAGTTTGGCCTAGGCTATTTTATACCCCGGGGTATACTCTGGCCTAGGGTATAATCTGGACGGGGCTTAATCTGGCCTGCTACACCAGTATAAACAAATATTCTATAAATTTGCTGGAAACAAAAATAGCAATTTTCTGTTAAGAAAAACAAAATGTTTCTTTTAGACCTAGTGTAATCTAAATTACAGGAGATAAATAGTTAAAGACAGACTCCATTGTATACTCCAGGAGAAGGAGGAGGCTTTTTGAAGGGTCGGGCAACCTTGGATAACCTATTCAACCACAGTTCTGTAACTCATGACTTGATGTTTCCTCTCCCTGGAGGGCTGCACAGAGATGCTTTCATTCCTTCTCTTCTTCCTTATATTTTCTTCTGGTCCCTTTCTTATCCTTTCCTATTGGATGCTGCTTATTTATGAGAGTATGACTAAAATTGGTTCATTATGTGCTGATCTATGTTCATCAATATGTGCTTATTATTGTACTATTATTGCTATGATTCTTGCTGGATGTTATTCACTTACTTAACCCCTAATAGTGCAGTGGATCTGTGGCTGTCAGCATTGTTACCTTGCAGCATTGGGAATCTGCATTCCAGTCTCATAGATCTCCATTGAGTTTGTAAGATGTCTTATTAGCTATGTTTATAATATTAATGATTTCTACCTATAATGCGAATATACACTGGTGGTAAGCTTATGCTTTAAGCCTATAAGGCATATGAACAGATATGAGTTAATTCTATACAGTATGTGTGCATTTAACAATGTGGGGCCCCAGCCGAAACTTCCCAGAAAAAAAAAAAACATGACAGATCTGAATCTGATGCTAACCTCTACATCTACAGTCCTTGTAGCGCCTTATGTTTTCAGAAATTCACAACTTTATACTCTTCCACCACCTAGTGGTAATATGTATTGTTTCAGCCTATGAATTTTGGGGATTGCATATAACTGGTTTCAGCATTAATGTTTACTAGTGCCTTCAAATGCAAATGACTATTTTCTATAATAAAAGGAAAGAAGTTGAGCTCCGGTACATATAGGTCTATACAATGTAGATCTGGAGCTCTGTCTGTCTGGCTCTGTCACATTTGATGGGAGCAATAGTGCAGCTCTATATTCTACCCAAGACAATCCAGTGAACCCCTCTGCCCATGTACCTGTGCCCCAGCTGCTGTACTCCAAGGATGTCATGTAGCTGAGGTCTCCCAATAGCTGAATTTTGGTCTGGGTATTGCAAGTTAAGGCTATGTTCACACAACGTATATTTTCGTAGAACCACGGTCGTTGTTGAACATTGCAACAATGGACATGATTATTACGAAAATATACGTTACCTTGCCATCTATAGGATCCCGGCCGGAGCGTATACACATAGTATACGCTCCAGTTGGGATCCCTAGCGGTGCCAAAAAATAACTGATATGCCAGTTTTCATTGAATAGGAGCCGCAGAGAACCCTGTCAGTGGAGAGTTCTGATGCGGGCGCGCACGGATGCCCCCACATCAGAACTCTGCAGGGCTAAAGATCATCCGGCCGGTACTGCAGTGATGATCTTTTCAGAGACCGGCCATGATGATCTTTTCAGAGACCGGCCGTTCTGTGACCCGGCCGGGTCACAGGAAAGACGGTCTCTTACGTAATGTAAACATAGCCTAAACCTGTATCAGCTGTCATATTGTCTGTTGAACTGCTACCATTGTATACACTGAAGAATTAGGATGTGTAAGTTAATGTTTCTCTTTACTGCCACCACTGGCGGCTTTGTGTAAGGATTCAAAAGATTTTGGTCACATGACCTTCCCTGGGACCAGCGTCTACTGGAAGCTACCAGTTTCCCAAGTCCAACACTCTTTCCCCAGAGGGCTGGATTAATCCAGTCTGACTGGCTAAAGAAGTGTGGACAGACATTAAGCTATCATACAGCAAAGAGTCCAACAGCACCTGGATTAGTAGAAAATGCCTCTAGTATTGTAGAAGGCGGACGCACGCCAGAGGGTCTTCAATCCCAGATAAAGACCATGATATATCAAGGAAGGCTTGGTCCGACAGCATCCAATAGTGAAAAAGTGGTAGTAGTTTATTCAAGCAACATACACCATAGCAACGTTTCGACCCAGCAGGGTCTTTGTCAAGCCTATATTACATGTGCAATGTGCTAGTATATATGGGGAGAACCAAATGCATCACTAATACGCGCCCTCTACATCATCAAGGTGCTAAGTGGGTGAAAACACAAATGTGGGGTGGATATGTGACCCAATCCTCCACACTGATCGTATAAAACATATAGTGTATATACATAAGATGTGAATAAATATCCGTGTTTAGTGACAGCAGTCATGTTTGGGGGGCATACACGGAAACACAAGGATCTGGCAGGTGTTAAGCATGAAAATAGAGGTATGTATCGTAACAGATAAAAGAAGATCCTTACCAGGATTTCAGAAAAGCCCACCGGAGGAGGAAGTCAGGAACTGCAGCCCACAGGTGTGTGACCTGCAGTCCAATCCACGTGTATGTAACGGCGCGAGAGGCGCCGGCGGTCTGCGGCAGATGACGTCACGAGGCCGCGACGCCGCCCCCGTCATCGCCATAGAAACCGAATGTACACAATAGGTTTCGCTGACATCGCCGTGCACGCCGCCTGTCAGCGAAGCGCAGCCTCAGACAGGGATAGAGAAAAAGTAGTAGGAAAAGTATAACGTACTCCAAGTCCAGAGCGGCCGATTGCCACTGGTCTGGTGTAGGTATATAACCTAACTATGGCATTGAGGGTGCCGTGGGGAATTAATAGGGGTACTGGGAAAACTGCCATATGGGATACTCGATCCCTACATCCACAAGGGGTGAGGTTCTACAGACGTGGGGCGATCCGGAGACACCCTATGCTCACCAAGGGGGACACCTTAGGGGGGTATCCATCCAGGGTCGCACGGGGGTGATTGTCACTGTAGCTCACGAACAGCTTGCCACTGTAACAAACCACATGCTCAACGGACCTCATTCATACAGCAGGCAATGGAGAGTGACAGCAGCACATCGTCCCGCTGTGCTCTCCCATATAAAGACACACATCTCTACCCCGCCATTGGATAGGCAGTACCATAATAGGGCCTATGTAATAAGAGGCTAAAAATTGTTAAAACACCAAATAATGCTCTGAGTACGTTTTATTGAAGAAAAGGAACAGGCAGAAATTACAAAAACCCAGTCTGAAGATGCTAGTACAGTCTGGATTGTGAAGAGCACTTGAAACCTCCAGGTGGCAGTCCGGAATGGCCCAGTATAAACATGATCTGCAAAAACGAAATGAAATAAAAAGTGTCAGTGATACAGATAACAGAAAATAAATGTACATTATAATATATCTAATTATACGGATAGAGGATACGGATAGACATTAAGCTATGTCATGCTAGGAGAGAAAGTCTAGGTCTAGCCTATCCAGTCCAGTCCAAGTTGCTAAAGTCCCTCTGAGTCATCTCTGGGTTGGTCATTGTGATCACAGCACCGTATGGCGTTTCATAAGGTTTTACCAGAGAACTGTCTTTAATCAATGCCAAGAGGACATTCATGCCTATAACCTCGTTCCTCCCACCGAGAGGGGAATCATCTAGCTGAAAGAGGGAATCCTGACTGTGTCCCCTTGATCTTATGTTCAGTTTTCTATTAAAGAAAAACAAAAAACTTCCCTCCTGAACCCTATTTAG
Organism: Dendropsophus ebraccatus; assembly: GCF_027789765.1. Lineage (NCBI taxonomy): Eukaryota > Metazoa > Chordata > Amphibia > Anura > Hylidae > Dendropsophus > Dendropsophus ebraccatus. The sequence continues at coordinate 53,011 of NW_027210349.1, read as the reverse complement.
CCCTTCAACATATTTAAAAGTTTCGATTATATCCCTCATTACCCTTTTCTCAAAATTATACAGATTTATATCCTTAGAGGGGTTATCCAGTGCTACAAAAACATGGCCACTTTCTTACAGAGACAGCACCACACTTGTCTCCAGTTCAGGTGCAATTTGCAACTCAGCTCCATTCACTTCAATGAGCTAAGAAGCAAAACCCTGCCCAAGCTGGAGACAAGAGTGACAACACCAGAGACTTTGCCAGAGGGACTACTACCATCAGCTTCCCTGGACTACTCCACAATCCTTCTCATGGACACTGCACATAGGGTCCATCAGGCACTGTTGTTGCCCATTGTCTATTAGATATTAGATCTGGCACTTAATCATTTCATAATAATTGAAATCATTAATCATAATAATTTTTCTGCCTCAGGGGACTCCTTGGAGAGATTCCTGCCGACCCTGTCCAGACAGAAAGAGTGACAGCCTTTGTACACACACAGAATTGTGTAAGGACTCTCATTGCCTCTCCTAGGAGTCCTGCCAGGATTTATTGTGCTTTTTACTCCATATCATGTAATGCAATATATCTGAGCTCAGCTTCACAACCTCTATTTTCTGTTGCTGTATGTAGGAGCAGTGTACACCACCTGACAGGTTTGCTTTAATGTACCCATCTTGCCTAGAGACAGTGATTACAGAAGATCTTCATAATGAGCTAGAGCAACTGATATATCTAAATATTAGCTTAGTTACTTAGACGTTTACAATCATTCTGCCTTTACTGTGATAGAAATCAGCTCTCTACAGACTAAGGGCCCTATTACACAAAACGATAATTGGCCGAATCGTCCCTATCCGACTGATTATCGTTCTATGTAATAAAAACTGTCAGCTAAGACAGGCTGCTCTGAAGCTGCAGAGCACGGGAGCCGGGGAAAAGCAGACTGCAAGAGGAGCCCTGGACCATGGAGAAGTAATGTATGCAGTTTAATCAAGGGCTGCAAGGAAATCGGTAACGATGTCCATGCAGCCCTTGTTAAACGATTATCGGGCCGTGTAATCTAGCAGATCAGCGCTCGTTTACAGTTATTTTCGGGCCACCATCGGGCTGTGTAATAGTACCCTAAGTTCAAGGGAGCCCTTCACAGAATCCTAATGGTCCACAAACTAAAAAGGGAGGGGTGTTTTGAGGGTTTGATTAACATATAAGAACAGGCTAGATATATTCACAAGCCATTTATTACTATTAGGCTTCAGACCAGACTCCAGGTAAGATTTTGCCGTCTGTGCTATTACACACACAGACATTGAGTAGGAAGCAGTGGGGGAGGGGGGGATGCGCAAAGAGCAGCGGGAGGGGCTGCCTAGACGATCTATAGATAAATCTTTAGACAGATCACCCATACAAGTGAGCGGCGGTCCCCGCACCTATTACAATGACCAATGGTCAGCAGACCATCGCTATTGTGATTGTTTTTTTAAAACATGATTTAAGACAACATTCAGCCGGAATATTGCATGTCGGCTGATTATTGCCTTTTAGCATGACCTATTACACCAAACGATTATCAGCCGAAATGGACGGTAATCAGCAAAGTATGGCCAATAACCATTTGGTGTAATAGAACCCTAAGGGCTTGTTCACACAGAGCAAAAGCAGCTGAATTTCTGCGCTGAATCAGCGCTGAAATTTCAGCCGTTAAAATAGGTGCAGAGCTAATTTCCATTGTGTTGAATGGAAATTCTGCTCTGCAGTTCACACGGTGGAATTTCCGCACTGAACTAATCCGTTTTCCGCCAGAAGAATGAACATGTTCATTCTTCCGCTAGTGTAAGCCTATACAAATCAATGGGGCTCTGATTTTCCGTTTCAGCGTGGAATACAAGCGTAATACAAGCAGAAATTACGCACTGAATCAGTGCGGAAATGGGAAAAAAAAGGGGGGGAGGAGGATTCTAGTATATATTCTGGTATAGTCTAGTTTACTCGCCAAATACTCGCTGAATTTCAGCGCTGAATGCATGCGGATTCAGCGCGGATTCCTGGAATATTCCGCGCTGAATTTGTCAAGAGCTGATTACGAGCTGAACACTTTCCTAGCGGAATACGCAGGGATTCTGCTTAAATTCTGCTTATATTCTGCTCGGAATTCAGCGTCAGTTGATTTCAGGCGGAAATATTTCCTCGCGTAACCCGCCCCTTTTGCTCTGTGTGAACGTAGCCTAAGGGGGAGATTTATCAAAAATGGTGTAAAGTGAAACTGGCTCAGTTGCCCCTAGCAACCAATCAGATTTAACCTTTCATTTTCCAAAGAGTCTGTGAGGAATGAAAAGTGGAATCTTATTGGTTGCTAGGGGCAACTGGGCCAGTTCTACTTTTCACCAGCTTGATAAATCTCCCCCTATGTTTGTAAAGGGGTTCTATTATGACTGTGTCTGAGCTTCCTGCACAATTGGGCAACAATAAATCAACCATGGGCAGGGCCGCTTTAACCAGAGGGCACATGGTGCACGTGCACCGGGCCCACTGGTTAAAGGGGCCCACCCTACGCAGGGCCGGCCTTTGCTCTGTGCGACCATTGCGGTCGCACAGGGCTCTGGCCACCAGCCTGCCGGGGGGCGCCATCGGGATGGGTAAGTTACCCATCCATGGCGCCCCCTGCAGGGCCCCCCCGCCTGCTGCGCTCTGTACTGTAGCTATGAGCGCTCGTAACGAGCGCTCATAGGTACAGGCAGCAGCAGCGGCACTGACAGGTCGGGAGCCATTGGCTCCCTCCCTGTCAGTCAACCTTGTGGCTGCAGGCAGTGCTTTGCCTGCGGTCACAAGAGGCCGCTCTTCCGTAGTGGTATCGGCGCCGAGTGACGTCACTCAGCGCCGACACCACGAGAGGGGAGAGCGGCCTCTTGTGACTGCAGGCAAAGCACTGCCTGCGGCCACAAGGGTGGAGTGATGAGAAGAGGAACGTGCGGACCCAGGTGAGTATAAAGTGTTTGTTTTTTTATTTGCTATATGGGAGGGGGAGCACAAAGAGGGGCTATATGAGGGGGGGGGGGGCCGGCACACAGCGGGGGTGTATACTACTAGGGGTGCCACAGGGGGGGCCTATATACTACTGGGGGGGGCACACAGGGGGTATATATAACTCGGGGAGGGCACAGGGGGGCTATATACTACTGGGGGTGCAAAGGGGGTATATATAACTTGGGGAGTGCACAGGGGGCTATATACTACTGGGGGTGCACAGTGGGGTATATATAACTGAGGTGAGTGCACATGGGGATATATATAACTGGGGAAGCGCACAGGGGGTATATATATAACGGGGACCGCACGGGGGTATATATATCAGGGAGCACAGAGGGGGGCTATATACTACTGGGGGGTGCACGGGGGGTATATATAACTGGGGGGGCGCACAGGGGGGTATATATAACTGGGGGAGCGCACAGGGGGGTATATATAACAGGGAGCATAGAGGGGGGCTATATACTACTGGGGGGGTGCACAGGGGGTATATATAACTGGGGGGCGCACAGGGGGTATATATATATAACTGGGGGAGCACACAGGGGGGTATATATAACTGGGGGAGTGCAGAGGGGGGCTATACACTACTGGTGCACACAGGGGATATATATACAACTGGGAGGTGCACAGGGGGGTATATCTAACTGGGGGGCGCACAGGGGGTATATATAACTGGTATATATAATGGAGCGCACATGAGGGCTATATACTACTCGGGGCGCACAGGGGATATATATATATATATATATATAACTGGGGGATGCACAGGGTATATATATATATATATATATATATAAATGGGGGGTGCACAGGGGTTATATATAACTGGGAAAGCGTACTGGGGGGAGCACAGGGGATATATATACTACTGGGGGGTGCACAGGGGATATATATACTACTGGGGGGTGCACAGGGGGACTATATACTACTGGGGGGTGCACAGGGGGACTATATACTACTGGGGGGAGCACAGGGGATATAAATACTACTGGAGGGTGCACAGGGGGGTATATATACTACTGGGGAATGCACAGGGGGACTATATACTACTGGGGGGAGCACAGGGGATATATATACTACTGGAGGGTGCACAGGGGGATATATACTACTGGGGAATGCACAGGGGGACTATATACTACTGGGGGAGCACAGGGGATATACATACTACTGTGGGTGCACAGGGGGAGTATATACTACTGGGGAGCACAGGGGATATATATACTACTGGGGGCTGCACGGGGGTATATATACTACTGGGGGATGCACGGGGGGTATATATAACTGGGGGAGCACAGATGGGGCTATATACTACTGGGGGCAGCACCTAGTGGTTTATAGTACTGGGGGCAGCACACAAGGGGTCTATATACTACTGGAGGCAGCACAATGGGGTCTATATACTACTGGGGGGTGCACAGGGGGTATATATACTTCTGGGAGCAGCACCTAGTGGTCTATAGTACTGGGGGCAGCACACAGCTGTCTTTACTACTGGGGGCAGCACACAGCTGTGGGGGAGCACAGAGGGGTGTAACTACTATATAGGGGGAAATAGGGGGTAACTACTATATAGGGGTACATAGGGGGGTAACTACTGTATAGGGGTACAGGGGACCTTACTACTGAATGTGTTGGAGCCTAAAATGTTTCTCTGGCAGATTCTGGAGAGAAGATTCACAGTGAAAGAAAAGGTGAGAGAAGACACCCCCTGTGAGTAAATGGATGTAACTGTTATAGGTATGCTGTAGTGATAGTGGTCATGGTGTGGCAGTATTATGTAATGGTATGATTGGTGATATCGTTATGAGGTAACTAACATATGTATTGGGGCTTTTAATACAGTGTGGGGACATTTTCAGGGGATTATACTGTGTGTGGAGCTCCGATTCTGATAACGCTGGGTTGGGGGGGCCCACTCTTGAGGCCTGTGCACTGGGCCCACCAATGTATTAAAATGGCCCTGACCATGGGGACAACTGACTTGCAATGGCTGTTGCTTTCATGTACAAAACACAACTGGGAACAACAGACCAGGTGAAAACCATTACCAACTGGAGGACCTGGGGAAGTAGCCTAAAAATGGGTGACTCTCAGGAAAACCAGGTGTATTACCAACATGTCCAGTCATCCTACATTGATAGTGGAAACATAGACCTGACAAAGGACACAAATAGAACAGTATTTCGAAAGAAAAAAAATTCAAACTTAATTGGAGCGGCCAGTCTTTCTACATCTGTTTCCCGGTACTAATTATTTATGCTTCATCCTGAACACTTAGGAAAATACAACAACAAGGTCAAGGTGGATACAATTGTTAAGTAAGTAGTTGTAGTATATTCCAATAGCCTGGCAGATACAATGTATCAGAAGGTTATTGTACAGAAAAGTCATTGAGCTTATGTCACGGTCTTGAAGTGCTCTACTAGAATCTCTTTGTCCCTTTTCTGACCATAATTATTGAGGCAACAGATTAGATTGAATAGTATGTAGAATATAATGAGAGTTTTTAAACCAATGGTGTTAAGGCAATTGTCAGATAAGGAAAAACCCTGACCTTATACTCAATAAGGGTATATGGACCTCATAGAGGGGCCCTCCTTATGAGCCACAATAGATAGACACTTTATACAGCAGCTTCCACTCTGGAGGCCTTGAACTGTCAGTGTAATACATGGATAGCTGCTGCAGAGGAAATCCTTCCAATATTCAGCCCATATAAAGAGACCCTTACACTGACTACCCACTATTTACATCTTTATTCATCTACTATATATATATATATATATATATATATATATATATATATAGTATTGCAGGTGTGAAATCTTGCAGGTGGGTGCCAGCAATGCCCACAGTAGAACCAACCGAGGAAACTGTATTTGAAGGTAAATCACCCAGCACTCCGGATGAAGCTCTCCGCCTGTTTGAGAAAGCTCTGATTGCATTTTAGAGACACTCCCAAGACCCCTCTGTTGCCAACAGACATGCTGACTGATGTTTCCTCTATCAATATGGAACACTAATCTGAATACAAAAGAGTTTTTTTTCTTCATTGGTGGAAAGTCTAGCACTGCCAAAGGTAGAAGCCTCCAATGAGTTTGTGGTAAAGACCTTAAAGAGGATGTACCACCAGGTACATCCTCTTTAACCTGAACCCACGGATCGATCGGCGCCGACACGAGGAAGCCGGTGCCGCGGTCCTTTTTCGGTCCGGTTCCCGAGCACGGCGGCGTTCGATCCAGCAGTACCAGTCGGTGCTGAAGCACTGGAGGTCGGCCGGCCCGCCCCAAGTGGGAGGGAATTCCTCCCCTGTTTGACACGGCTCGCTTAGAATGAATGGAGCCGCGTCATACAGGCCCGCCTCCAGTGCTTCAGCACCGGCCGATACCGCTGGACCAAACGGCGCTGTGCACGGGAACCGGGCGGCGGTCCGAAAAACGGACCGCGGCACCGGCTTCCCCGTACCAGCGCTGAATAATACGTGGGTTCAGGTTAAAGAGGATGTACCAGGTGGTACATCCTCTTTAAATTCTGCCGATATGGGGCAAATGTTATTGTATTACATCATGTGACAGTGGCAGGAAATCTCTGCTGGGGGAATGTTATTTCCCTAAGAATCATGATTAGATATGAGCGGAGCTCGAGCATGCTCAAGACCAATCGTTAAGCTGAAGAAGTTGCATGCAGCCCTAGAGAGTGCTGGAAAACATGAATATAGCCTATGGCTTATGGCTGTATCCATGTTTTCCAGGACTCCCTAGGGCTGCATGCTCGAGTTGCGCTTATCTCCAATCATGGTGATACTGCTGGATTGGAAAGATAACCCCTTCAAATATGAACAAGGTAAGATGACATCTGTAGTGGGCTTTGATATTAAAACATAAACTTGTCATGTAGCATGTCACAGAGTAAAGCACAACAAATCTTAACAGAGTCAGACTAGGGCATGCTACTATAACTGGCACTGTATAAGCCCAAGGTAATTGCCTGCTGTCATGTGTTGTTACTGTAGAGATAGCAAAACAAATCATCTGTGTGAAGTCCTCAGCGCTCTTCCAGGAGATGAAGAAAAAGGCTTAGCAGCAGGTGCATCTCACTCCAGTATGCTTCTATCTAGGGATGGTCCTAACCTGGTTCCGGTCGGGTTCGTACGAACCCGAACCCTCGGAAATGATTCCCGCTGTCTGCCCTCTCCGTGGAGAGGGTGGATACAGCGGGAGGACCGCCTGGAAAGCTGGGATACAGCCATAGCCATAGGCTGTATCCCAGTTTTCCAGGCGGTCCTCCCGCTGTATCCACCCGCTGCACGGAGCAGGCAGACAGCGGGAATCTGATGCAGAGCGCTCGGGTTCATACTGTACGAACCAGAACCTCGGCAGGTTCGGACCATCCCTACTTCTATCCCATAGACCCCAGGACTTCATGCAGGATCTGTCAGGCCTCCTACCCCATCAGCATGCAGCATAGGATAGTATAGGATGCTGACATGAGCATGTATAGTTTCCTATCATCTGATTAGGTATTTGGGGGGGGGGGAGCTTTATATGCTGCCACAACCCAGAGGGAAGCATGTTTTTCATGTTTTTCTTCATCTTACTCAGTGATTGATATATTCTTTTATACAGAAAGAGCTGTCAATCACTTTGTGGACTGGGAAAGGCAGAATTTGAGCTTGTCCCATGTGTCCTGGCAGGATATACTGAGCTTTTCACATGAAAATACGCCATCAAATAATAAAAAAATCTATATATCCTCAGGCAAGTTTGCTTTAGGTATGAGGATTTCCCAGAGCATACCAAAAATGGAAAAGAAGAACAGTGGAAGCAAGATGCATGCCGAACAGGTCATAGCTGGCATGGTCAGGCTGGGTAGATATAGCAGAGTAATGTAATACTGGTCCAAAGGGTATATACATGGCATCTGAATGGAGTGTCAAGTCATGGTCAATATACAGTATATCAGTGGAGTGGTACTATAGTTTTAAGAGAATCAGGTCAAAGACCAAGCCCCAGGTCTTTAACAGGTCAACCACAAGAATGGGCAGCATAAACTAGGTGAGTTAACAGTTTGTTTTTTAATTTAGTTGCAGTTAACCCCTGCCTGACCATAGCAGGGCGGCGGTCAGGCAGGGGTTAACATTTTCTGGCGTATAAGGCGAACCCCTGACAATCTTCTTAAAAGTAAGGGGTCGTCTTATACGCCCAGTTGCCTTATACGCTGGAAAATACGGTAGATATCTGGGGATTTTTTAATAAAACCATGTACCAAAAATCAACTTGAAATAAAGACATGACTCTTACTTGCTACTTAAAAATAAAAATAAAAAGTTGACTTATGGAGCAATTTGAAGGTCAGATTGAAAGCCTCCTGTAACAAAAGTTACGTTCCAAACACGACACCTTAATTACCAGACCATTCATCAGACCGACTCCATCCAGTGTGGATCTGCTGAGCTGAAAGCCCCGAGAATGCATCAGAAGGCATTTCCAATTGTCACACAGGAGACTTTTATTAGCCGTACAATATGAGATATCCTTGTGCCGCATGTACTTCAGACGAAGGCACGAGTTCAGGGCATGATTATGGGAAATGTAATTGGATGGGAGGCTGAAGTGTGCAGTCTGAAAATGAGAAAAAGATAATAGCTGAAAAAAGCAAGAATGAAAGCAACAAAAAAGACTGTATTTTTCTTGTGTCAAGCGACACTTGTCACCACAGTTAGACTTAAGCCGCCCACTCTGAAACCAGGTAATGTACTATGATAGCAGATAGGATATTAACATAGGGCAAGAAGTATTTGCTTAAAGGGGTGCTCCAGCATGGGGGCACTTTCTGGGGGGGACCGGGGAGGAGGTGGCTGAAACAAAAGACGTCCACTCACCTCCCTGGTTCCAGCGGCGGGTCACTCATCGCGGCGCTCTGGTACTCGGTTCCCGGCCGCTTCCTGGTGTCTGACGCCGCCCGAGACACTATGCCCGAGACGCTACGTCTCAGGGCCGATCAGCCAGTCAGTGAAGGAAGCGGGATCCGAGCGGACTTCAAACGGATCCCGCCTCCTTCACTGAGTGGCTGAGCGGCCCTGAGACGTAGCGTCTCGGGCTGCGTCAGACACCACGAAGCGGGCGGGATCCGGGTACCGGAGCGCCGCGATGAGTGACCCGCCGCTGGAACCGGGGAGGTGAGTGGACGTCTTTTATTTCAGCCACCTCCTCCCCGGTCCCCCCAAAAACTGCCCCCACACTGGATAACCCCTTTAAAGCGACTCTGTACCCACAATCTGAGCCCCCAAACCGCTTGTATCTTCGGATAGCAGCTTTTAATCCAAGATCTGTTCTGGGGTCCGTTCGGCAGGTGATGCAGTTATTGTTTTAAAAACGACTTTTAATCTGGCAGCGCTGTGTCTAATGGCCGGGGCTTACATTTGTATATGCATTAGGCTGGCACCACCTCTCTGTCCTTCCTCCCCACCCTCCTCAGCATTAGGAATGATCCAGGAACATTTACTGCTGTTCGAGCTTTGCACAGGTGTCTTAACGATCCAGCCCATGTTCATTATGCACACAGGTGGGGAATAGGAAGCAATCTGCCTGGAGCATTCCTAATCATGAGGAGGATGGGGAGGAAGGACAGAGAGGGTGTGCCAGCCTAATGCATATACAAATGTAAGCCCCGGCCGTTAGACACAGCGCTGCAAGTTTAAAAGTTGTTTTTAAAACAATAACTGCATCACCTGCCGAACAGACCCCAGGACAGATCTTGGATTAAAAGCAGCTATCCTAAGGTACAAGTGGTTTGGGGGGGACAGATTGTGGGTACAGAGTCACTTTAAAGTATGGACCCATGACTATTGAAGAATATTGTAGGGTGGTTTTAAAAGAGGTTTGTTAACAGTGAAGTAACTACTTTTATTAAAGAGATGCTCCAAAATGGAAAGGCTACAAGACAAAGGTACTATACACAAGACATGCACAATAAATGTAAAACGTGTGCCTAACTGCACTGTGTGAACAAGTCCTGAGCCAAGTCTCTTAACATGGAGCAATATCCCATCCAAATAAACCAGGACACATTAATTTCTTTCCAACAAAACTTCTTTGATAATTGTTTAGATGTAAATACAAAAATAGAACATACAAAAAAAAATAAAAATAATAATTTAAAAAGAGTCAGATATTCACGCTACATTACCATTGTGTGAGTGGTTCATACTATCCCCTTTGGTAATACCATTACAATTCTGGCATGAGAGGCACAGAAACATTCCTCTCCGACACGTTCTCAATTTTAGTTGTCTAGATTTTGCAGGGCCACCAATGTCTGATTTAAAGCGACTCTGTACCCACTTGTACCTTCGGATAACTGCTTTTAATCCAAGATCTGTCCTGCGGTCCGTTTGGCAGGTGATGCAGTTATTGTCCTAAAAACAACTTTTAAACTTACAACCCCGTACCCTACGGGAGTATTTGTGCCCTAACTGTGCACCACCCCACCATCCCTCCTCCCCACCTTCTTCATCATTAGGAATGCCACTGGAACATTCTCTCCATACTAAACATTGCACAGGTCCTCAACGATGCAGCCCATGTGCCGGGCTGCCACACATGGGGAATGGTAGGCAATCTGCCTGGACCATTCCTAATGATGAGGAGGGCGGGGAGGAGGGACGGAGAGGGTGTGCCAGCCTAATGCATATACAATCCAGGCCACTTCTGTAGGGCATGGGGCTGCCAGTTTAAGGCTATGTTCACACTGCGTATGAATCCGTCCTTAGATCGTACGCCGCCGTACATGTGCGGCTGAAACTACGGGCGTAGGAAAAATAGACATGCGTACAAACCGCGAACATACGCCGTAGTACAGTTATGCTTCCCTAGCTTGTTTCAAAGCAATCTGAGGCAGGTCATTTACTTGGAAATCTTCGCCCAGCCCCGTAAACCACACAGAACCTTTTGGATCGAAAAATCAAGTTCAATTTGGCTGAAATAAGTACTTCGTACGGGACCGCATGGAAATCCACGGCCGTGAGTTTCAACATTTCCGTCCTCAAACAATGGTCTTGTTCATTTTTCACGGCGCCGTATACGATCCGGCCGTAAGCTCATACGTAGTGTGCACTGTGCGGGCGTATATCGTATACTTTCAAGCAAACGCATCAACCTCAAAACTATGTGCGTATATTCGCGGTTCGCACTACGGCGGATTCATACACAGTGTGAACATAGCCTTAAAGTCAATTTTTAGCACAATAACTGCATCACCTGCCAAACGGACCCCAGGACAGATCTTGGATTAAAAGCAGCTATCCGAAGGTACAAGTGGTTTGGGGGGTCAGATTGTGGGTACAGAGTCGCTTTAACCATATAGGCAATCGATTGTCCCTTTCTGTATACAAATCTAGGAGGATGCCTAAATAATCTCCCATATCTATCATGACCCAGCTTAGTCCAATACTTTAAGATGGTTTTTCTTATGATCCTAGAATGTATATCAAATTTAGACTGAAACATTATCTGTCCTTCTTTCTCTTCCTTTAACGTGTATTTTCATTAGATTTTCTCTAGGTATTTTCTTCACTTCCTCTAATGTTTTTGTCAATTCTGCTCTTTTATAACCTGGGAAGCTGGCACCCGCCCCACTGGCCCTACCTACTTGCCCCAGATGCCCTAGGTGGCAAACGGACAACTGGACAACAGTCCCTGTACTGCTAGGGTGCAACACGAAACAAAACAAGACAGACACACACAACAAGAGCGAGGTCAGAATTCCGAGTCAGCAACAGTCAAGCGGTGCAGTAAAAAAAAAAAAACGTGTCCAAGGGATAATCAAAATACAAGCCAAATGGTCGGGTAAGCAGGAATATCTAAGTCAGGGTAAACGCGAGGTCAAGAAACACTAGGAGTACCAGGTTCTATTGCAGGCAAGAAATGAGACCACAGGTCTGATATTTATGGAGCCTGGAGTCCCAGCCCCAGACTTGATTGGGGCTGAGGCTCCAGGTCCTGCCAGATACAGACAGCTAAGTGGTAAGTCAGCTGTCAATCAATAATCAGTGCACACACCCAACACCTATGCTGAACAGCCAGGGGAGTGAAACCCTGGCCTCTGCTATAACAAAGAACAGCAGAGCTGAGTATGTGAAAAACATGTGAAGCATTATGGCTGAAAAAGCCGAGCCGAGCGCACGGCCCGAGTCCTAACATTACCAGTGCTGTAGCGCAGTGCTTCTCAAACTTTTTCTACTGGAGCCTCACCTAACAGACCAAGGCAATGCCTGGGCCTCACCAGACTGATCAAGAGGATGCCTGGGCCTCACCATCTGTGGTGAAAGTCCATTTAAAAGCTAAAAATAATGCTAGGGCTACCCTTTCACCTGTCTCCCAAGCTCTATATGCTAATAAAGCAAGTATAAAATAAGATAATGTGGCTAAAATGGAGGCCAAAGGACTGTGCAGCCAAAAGACTCTGCAGATCATAGTTACTTTTGTGAAAACTGGCTTCCCAGCTGGGCCTCACCAACAACTAGGGGGCACCTCACTGGTGAGGCTCGCCTCACAGTTTAAGAAGCACTGCTGTAGCGTGAATATCGGACTCTTCTGATCCCAAGCACTGTGGTGATTTTTTTCGTATTTTTGTATGTTCTATTTTTGTATTTGCATCTGAAAAAGTAACATAGAAGTATTCTTGGAAAGAAACTAATGTGTCCTGATTGTTTGGCATAATATACACAAGACGCCTTACTTTAATAGTCTTAGCCTCTTCTGGTCCTGTTGAACTAGTCTGCTCATAGTAGAAGAAAAAAGGAGGAGTAGGAGAAAAGGACTACAATCCTAGGGTACTACGGTTAAGGGGCTTCTTAATAAAGAATGCAACGTTTCCCAATTCTGGGAACACTCATGCATATGGTGTGAGGTGCAACAGGCCATGACCAGCGAGAGAGACAGACAACTAAGCAAAACAACTTTACAGAGTTGTAGACAGTCTGCTACTAGAGGCCATTTGCAGAAGGAGACTTAGGTTTGGGAGACAAGGACACAAGACAGGTGAGGCTCTTGCACTGGCACCCACCTCACTGTCCCGGTCTGCTTACTGCAACCTGCCATAGGCGGCAGCGGGTAACTGGGCGACGGTCCCTAACCTATTTGAGTGTAACACAGAGACAAGGCAGAACAAACAAACACAATATATCAGAGTCAAGATGTACGGCTGCACAAGTAGTAGCAGCAGCAGCATCTGGTGTGCCAGAAAGTATACATATACATCAGATATTACAGTCTTTCCTTGAAGCTTTTGCCTAATTGGACTGTCTAACTAGGTCAGACTTTAACACCCCCTTCACCTGCACCTCTGCATATATTTTTTTACAGTGGAGCTTTGCATGTCCTATAAGACTTTACATGTCTTTTGTTGCTTCCCTCAAGGAGAAACACTAGCCCTGCAGTCCTATAACAGCCTCCCTGGTAGCCAGTCAGCCCCCTGCCCTTTAGTGATGAGAGATAAGAACCCTAAAGGAACTGTCCAAAGATCAGTAATGCTTCTTTTTAGAAGAGACTCTTAAACACACCCTTTGGCATCTATCAAGGTTCTTTAAGAGACTGAGCATTGACTGGCAGGGAAGCTTCCTCCAATAGGTGGCACCAGGGCACTTTTTGGGGGGGGACCGGGGAGGAGGTGGCTGAGGGAAAAGATGTCCACTCACCTCCCCGGTTCCAGTGGCGGGTCCCGCATCGCGGCTCTCCGGTTCCCAGCCGCTTCCTGGTGTCTGATGCGGGCCCGAGACGATACGTCTCAGGTCCGCTCAGCCAGTCAGCGGCAGAGGCGGGATCTGAGCGGACTTGAAACGGATCCCGCCTCCTTCACTGATTGGCTGAGCGGACCTGAGACGTCACGTCCCGGGCCCGCGTCAGACACCAGGAAGCGGCCGGAAACCGGGCACCGAAGCGCCGCGATGCGGGACCAGCCGCTGGAGCCGGGAGGTGAGTGGTCCCAGCAAAAAAGTGCCCCCCCCCACTGGAGTACCCTTTTAAGGAGAGCTGCTCTGCATACTTCTTCCCCAGTGGGGCATTGCACGGTCCATACCCCTTTTGTTAGTCTCATTTTAGTTCATAGAAGCCTAGAAGAGGGGAATAAGCCACTGCATAACACTTCTGGCAACAATGTATCTCTGAGCTAACAAAGGTTTTTAACATTCCCCTAGACTGATCAGCTGATCCTGCTGGTAGTAGTGTATGCAGCTGGTCTGTTGGTAAAAGTGTTGTTTGAAAAGTGTGACAAGTGTGTATATTTTGTATATACATATGATCAGCCATGAATTGTATACTTCCTCTATGCAGTGTCGGACTGGGGTATCTGGGGCCCACCAGAGGAAATAATCCTAGGGGCCCACCAATGAAGAAACAGTAAGAAAAGACATGTGAATCAGTGTTTGTGCATGTTGTAAAGCTGGGGGCCCACCGGAGGATCCTCTGGTCCTCTGGTGGGCCAGTCCGACATTGCCTCTATGTGCATGGTTAGTTTTACTATACACTTCACCAGTCTACAGTCTTGTATAGAGCCTTGTATTGTAGGCCACACCTGCTATATCACACGCCCTGCCTACTACAACCACTGTATGACATACTAGTCGCTCATGCAGTCACATGTCCACACTCTACTCCCAGTCTCTCTTCCAGCTTTTCACACATTCCCAATGTTTATCTCCTCCTCCTCTATAAGAAAAAGCACAGGTGCACATAGTGCTTCATATGAATCCTTTCTCTGTTGCTATACATTTCAACCCCATTTTGGCATCTTCTTCAGGCACTAAACAGCATGTTACCACATGCAATCAAGGAAGGGGTGAAGCTACCCAGACCTCTCTACTGAATACCACAGCTTAATGAAATCTGAAACAAACAGAAGCTCTCCTAGCACCTTACTGACTTTATGAAAGTACATAGCTTCAAAAGATTTAAGCAGAGATTAACTAGATAAACAGTATGACCCAGGTATTGACAAGGCCACACGGGTCAATGTCTGTACCCATCTTGTTAAATCCCATCAGATGAGCGGGGCGAGCATGTGGGCCGGGAGTCAAACCCAACCTTCCTGAGCATTTCTGAAAAATAGAAACAAACTGGAAATGGGACAAAAAGGAACTATCCCCATGCTGTAACAATGGCCCCTCCCAACCACCAATGTCAAGTCATCAGTCCCGCAAGCCACCGGACGAACCCTGTAGATAACCTAGGCTCTTTAGAGATAGAGTCAACCAATTTACCCTAGCGAAGTGCCCCAAAAAAGGACAGTGAGAAAGCCAATATAAAAGGTCTAGCCTACCTCGGGGAACGTCAAACCCAAACCACCTGTTCCCCCAAACCTTGCAATACCTGAAAAGAAACCAAATGCTGCTAATTATCAACCTTATAACCCTTTGAAACCCTTTAACTGCCCACTTCACCAAAAATAAATTAGTGACATTCGGGCAAACCTTTCACTCAAAGGAGATGCCTGCCAAAAGTGTATTTGATCTAAAAACCATTCACCCCTCCTCCTTGAAATGCCCTACCATTAATAGAAAACCAATATCTAACTCATTGTTCACCTTAAACCACAGATTCCAAGCCCCCTTCAAGACCTGGTCCTGCTGCAACACCCTGCAGCTTCACTTCGCCACGCTCGCTCACCTTTCTAGACCCATCCTGATGAGCCAGTCATCTAATTCCATGCCAGTCCAATGCCGTTCAGCAGCAGAGGGTGTAGCGATTTTACTCTCCCTGATGCAGGTCCAGATGAAGAGCGGATTCCTTCAGGCACTCACATGTTGGGAAGAGCATTCCGACCATCAGCAGATACCAGAGGGTCCCTGGAAAGGCTCCAACCTGGCGCCGGACCTGAGGGGTCATATCAGGTCTAAACCGCTCAAGAGGCATGGTCTTCTTAGTGTGTCACAATGGGGAGAAGCAGATAGATTTTGTCTGGCAGCTCAATAGAGAATGAATAGAGCTGGGGGTCATGTGCCGACCTGCAGCTCTCTTCACAACAAAGGACCCGGGCGCCAATACAGAAAACTCCAGGGGGCCCGGAGGTCAGACCCCCTGAAATTTCATACTTGTCTGCTATCCTGTGTATATCGGAAAACACCTTTAAGACTAATCTGACATGTAGTTCTAACTATGTGAAGGACCTAATAGAATGTGAGCATGGGGTCAAAAATAGGACGGAGTCCAGCGCTTAACCAAAAGTGACTTGAAAAACTTCAGTGCAATACAGAAACAACAAAATAGTAGACTGGACAGGTGCAGGTGACTGTAGTGTAGTAACGTGAAGAAAGTTGACCTGGTTTAGTGTAGGGATAGGGACTGTCTTGGGAGCCTAGTCTAATGCAGTACTGTACTCTGCCGGGATTAGTGTACAAGTGAGTGTAGAAGAACAATGCTCGTACTCACATATAGATATCTAGGAATCTGAACACTTTCTGCCCACCCAGATCAGAGAGTGCCAGGTTGGGTAATACGAGCCCTAGACCTTTGCAACTGGGTGTAACAGACTTTCCAAGACTTCCCAGGATAGCAGTGGGCAAATCAGTAAGATACTTCAGCTTTCCCGCTCTTTGTCTTACTGGGGACCAGTTCTTTGCTGTGGTAACTGTCCTAAGAATAATGGAGAAGGATCCCTGGTGACCAGGTCTAGGGGTGACCGGGTTTAACCTCCCATTGGTGGGGCTGTATGGAGAAGAGAGAGAGAAGTGAAGTTTTCTAAGAGCCATGTGTGGCATCTGCATCTGTGATTGGACAGAATCAGTAAATAAACAGTACAACCAGTTAACCCATTCCCTTCAGCTGTGCTCATATACCCATACAATATAAAAGAAGAGTGAGTGGGGAAAACTCAAATAACATCTTCATCCCCTTTGTGCGATATCTGAAAGAGATACTTTGCCCAGGTGGTATAAGAATTTAGTGGACCAACCGTAATGGGACACTACATATATGAAATATATATATATGTATATATATATATATATATATATATATATATATACAGTGCTGGACAAAAGTATCGGCACCCCTGCAATTCTGTCAGATAATACTCAATTTCTTCCAGAAAATGATTCAATCACAAATGCTTTGGTAATTATATTATCTGCACCTTCAGCCTAATACTTGGTAGCACAACCTTTAGACAAAATAACTGCGAACAACCGCTTCCGGTAACCATCAATGAGTTCCTTACAATGCTCTGCTGGAATTTTAGACCGTTCTTCTTTGGCAAATTGCTCCAGGCCCCTGAGATTTAAAGGGCACCTCCTCTGCCATTTTGAGATCTCTCCACAGGTGTTCTATGGGATTCAGGTCTGGACTCATTGCTGGCCACTTTAGAAGTCTCCAGTGCTTTCTCTCAAACCATCTTCTAGTGCTTTTTGATGTGTGGTTTGGGTCATTGTCCTGCTGGAAGACCCATGGCCTCTGAGGGAGACCCAGCTTTCTCACACTGGGTCCTACATTATGCTGCAAAATTTGTTGGTAGTCTTCAGACTTCATAATGCCATGCACACAGTCAAGTAGTCCAGTGCCAGAGGCAGCAAAGGAACCCCAAAACATCAGGGAACCTCAGACATGTTTGACTGTAGGGATTGTGTTCTTTTCTTTGAAGGCCTCTTTTTCTCTTTTTTTTTTCACTGTAAACTGTATGTTGATGCCTTTTCCCAAAAAGCTCTATTTTGTCTCATCCGACCAGAGAACATTCTTCCAAAAGGTTTTTGGCTTTCACAGCTAAGTT
Source organism: Dendropsophus ebraccatus (assembly GCF_027789765.1). NCBI lineage: Eukaryota > Metazoa > Chordata > Amphibia > Anura > Hylidae > Dendropsophus > Dendropsophus ebraccatus. Next base: position 35,238 of record NW_027210349.1, on the reverse strand, counting down.
TTGGCAAACTTCATCCTGGCTTTTTTATGTCTCTGGGTCAGAAGTTGGGTCTTCCTGGGTATCCTACCATAGAGTCCCTTTTCCTTTAGACGCTGACGGATAACACGGGTTGACACTGTAGTACCCTTGGACTGCAGGGCAGCTAGAACTAGATCTTTTCCCACCATCCGCACAATCTCTTGTTGAAATCTCTCATCAATGTTTCTTTTCTGTCCACATCTAGGGAGGTTAGCCACAGTGCCATGGGCTTTACACTTCTTGATGACACTGCGCACGGTAGACACAGGAACATTCAGGTCTTTGGAGATGGTCTTGTCTTATGTCTTATTTTAGGGGATGTCTTATTTCTCTCCCCACAGCTGGAGGGAGAGAAATAAGACATCTTCCCAGACCTCCCCAAACCCTCTCCAGAATACTCACCATGGGACCAACAGCGCATCAGCAGCGGGACGTGCTGTTGGAACGTGACCTCCGACGTGACCACAGCGGGACCTGTGGCCTGGACGTGGCCTCCAAAGTTACCTGCAGCCTTTTTAGGGGGAAGACCTTATTTTCAAAGGATGTCTTATTTTCGGGGAAACACGGTGCCTCTCCACGCTCCCCTGATGTCCTGATGCAGTCACCGGTGTCCCCCTCTCTGTAGCCGCCATTACTTCTGAGACAAGCTCGTCTTGGGATTGAAAGCCCGCTCAGCCAATCACTGACTGAGACGGGCCAGGGCTGTGGCCAGTGATTGGCTGAGTGGGCTGTCACTCCAGAGACGGGCTCAAGTAACGGCCACAACTGACAGCTGGTTTTCCTATACCGCAGCAATATGTTAAAACTGTGCTCACACCACTTTGAGACTGAGGAATCAGGACTGTTTTACTGATAGTCGGCAACTCTTTGTAATATTTTATGTGGGTGGGTTTTATTGAGATGTATTTTTATAACACTAAATCAGACTAAACAGGCATGGCAGCAAGAATCTCCATACAGAAGCTTATTCCCCCTGTGCGTTCAGTCAGGCACATCAGGAGTTAACAGGGAGGCGGCTCTGCAGCGTGACACAGTGTGGACTCTGTCCTGGGCTGTGTATCTACCTCTTCTCCCTCACCAGGTATCTCCTGCAGTCGTGTCCGCAAGGTAATTCTAGATAGCACCGCCCTACAGCGCATGCTCCGTCACGCCCCCCCGCTCGGTCCCTTTAAGCGCTGGTCACTTCCCGCGCCGGATTGGACGCAAGATGCCAGCGGTTAGTAAATGTCTTTGTTGCGCTTGCGCAGTACGCCCAGCTTGTCTGGAGAAGTGAGGTTACACAGTAGTGATAGGCTCACTGTGCTCTGGGCTCTTGTGCTCCTCTCTCTGCTGTCACTGGTGAGTGCACCGCTGCTTTAACCCCTTGTAGTCCTCGTTCACCCTTTAGTAACGCATAATGATAGGGTTATATGGAGTACGTGCATTATTTTGCTGTCTGGACTGTTATAACATTATATAAGTAGTGGTTATACCTTGTTATCTGGTTATAATGCTCTGGCTAAGGTGTATTTATTATATCACTGACCTGATGTGAGTTACAGGACCCTAACACTGCTTTGGCACTAGATACATGGTTGTTTGCAACTTTTTTGGAAAGTGAACTTGTATAGTGACTGTAAACTTTTACCTTACCCTATAGCCTTAAAGGGTTTTTCAGCTGTAGTCTACAGCTGTGTGCATCAACCTGTACATGATGCAGAACTACAACTCCCATCATGCCCTTAAAGCCTTTGACTGTGGAAACATGCTAGGAGTTGTGGTTTGCTACAGCTGGAGAGCCGCAGGTTGGGGAACACTGATCTATAGGTAACAGCTGACTTCATAAGTAAGGGTGCCTTTACACATAGATTTACCTGGCAGATTTTTGAAGCCAAAGCCAGGAACAGACTATAAACAGGAAACGGGTCATAAAGGAAAGACTGAGATTTCTCCTCATCTGAAATCCATTCCTGGCTTTGGCTTTAAAAATCTGTCAGATAAATCTCTGTGTAAACGCACCCTAAGGATCTATAATATTTCTATAGGTGACCCACATGCTGATTGGCATATAAAGCAGCTATCCCTAACACCCTGGATCTGCCACCAGATATCAACTAGATGGCCATGATTCCTGCATGAAGCTCCTATATTGATACTATTAGCATGTAGCTAATGGTAATTTATATTCTGACGTCTTTGGGTGTGATCCTTGATCAACCAGTTTGGGGTTTGTATCAGCTTTTACCGAAGGAAATCTGTCCTGACTGTCAGACATCAGACATATATTTTCTATATACACAGAAAGGGAATTGCTAGCGATGTCCGTGCAGCCCTTGCCGCACGATCATCAAGCCATGTAATAGCCTCTGTAAGCGAGCGCTGCTCTAGCAGATTGGCGATCTCTTACAGCTAATGTCTGACCGTGTGATCCGGCCCTTAGAAGTGACAGTTTCCAAGCTTCTTATCGCATAGACTTTGGAATACTGATTTCTTATCTTGGTGGCCTGGCCTTAATTTAAGGGTTATTCTTTCTTCACAAAAGAGGGGATATTTACCCTAAAGTATCGCTGGCATTTGTGTTTAAGAAGACTTTGTAATCACTCCTACAAATCATTTGCCCAGTGTCAGTATGTTAGATATCACATTCCGAAATCTTGTGGAGTTTGGACTGCTTTGAGGCTGTCAAGGTGGCCATGCACCTTCAATAACTGACGGGCAAACAATTGTTCATCTGTCCCTTATCTCTCCTGTCTGGCGACCAGCACGGCTGAGCATTCTGGTGTTCTCTATGGGGAGGGTTAAGCGGCCGCCATAGCTCTCTGGCTGTGGCTTATTTCTCCCAGAACGGAGGGTTTGTGCCATGATCCATCACACCCGACCCCCAATTTCCACTAATATCATCTGATGGTGGTCGTTCAGGAAAACTCCTTATACTAGTACTGGGTGAATAATTAAATTTGTTTAATTCGCCCTTGACTTAAAAATTGATGCAAAATTTGCTAATTCAATTTTAAAAAAATGCAGGGAGAGCACACTGGGCTGGGCAGTACGGTTACCAGCGGCCTCCAGCTTGAAAATAATGTGTGACCGGGCCCAAAGTCGCAGCTGCTCTTGCTGCAGGTCAGAGTGCCTCCTGCTGGATCCAGCGCTGCAGTGTCTGCACACAGAGACCCCACAGCTGGCACACAGGAGATGCCTGCTGCTCCTACCACTACTATTGCTGCTGCTACTCCCACTCCTACTCCCATTTCTATTCCTACTACTACTCCCACTATTATTACTCCCAATACTACTCCCACTACTATTCATTTCTCCAGATAACACGTCTTCACTGCTCCAGAGTTCACTAGTGGCGTGCTTTACACCACTTCGTTGCACAAAGGTGACCTTAGACTTGTTGCAGCTCATTGACCCAATTCTTGTGCTTATATGTGATTATTTTTACATGCCACATGCTTCAGCAATCTTGCTTTGTGCATTGGCTCCCACATGGTGGCTGAGCTGGTCTTCTTAAACGATTTCACAGTTAACATCGCTCACTTGGGACCAGTGCAGATCAGAAATTCCTGGCTTGTGACATCCTATGTCCGTACCTTGTTTAAAGTTGCTGAGCGTGTTGATACGGCGTCCTCCTACCAGTATTTGAGTATGGAGATTGTATGTATTTTCTTTTATGCTTTTTATTTTTTTTTCAGTGGGTGTAGTTGAAACACATAAGCTGTATAATCCGGAGGAGTGCCCACATACTTTAGGCTGCATTGTGTGTAATTCTGTTTACATGTGTATTGTATTTCCCAAAGGGTGTATCCAGCACAACACAATCCCATGTGATTGCTTCACACCTCACAAACATGCCTGGAAGTTCAGAAATATGGTCAATAAGCAAATGCACATTTTTACAGGACTACCTCTCTTTACAGACCAAAATAATACATCAAAAATAGTAAGGCAGTTACATGGGAATATATTTCCAATGCATCAATTAAAAAAAAAAAAAAATATATATATATATATATATATATATATATATATATATATATATATATATATATATATATATATATATATATAGTCAGTTTGTAACATCCCTGTCATTTAACAGTTTAGACCTGGCAAGTGTTTTGATCCATCTTGGCATTCAGACCCCCACAGATCATTAGAATGAGCTAGTAGAAGCACATGGCTGGGTGCTTCACTCCCTAGCTCCCTGAAATCTCAATCTAGTTGTCCCATAGACTTATAGTAGAACATGTCTCCTACATCAGGACGGAGATCGCAGTGATCTGTGAAGTGAGGCAAACCAAAGCATGCTTCTCCCAACGCACTTTAGAGTTCAAAGAGGTTCTGAACACCTAGACCCTGACTGATGAAAACATTTGACATGTCTCTGGTAGAGATGAGCGAACCGGGTTTGGGTTCGAGTCCATCCGAACCCGAACTATCGGCATTTGATTAGCGGGTGCTGCTGAACTTGGATAAAGCTCTAAGGTTGTCTGGAAAACATGGATACAGCCAATGACTATATCCATGATTTCCACATAGCCTTTGGGCTTTATCCAACTTCAGCAGCCACTGCTAATCAAATGCCGAAAGTTCGGGTTCGGATGGACTCCAGCATGCTCGAGGTTCGCTCATCTCTAGTCTCTGGGAGTGGGCCCACAGTGATATACATTGAAATTCCTTTTGCCGATATCCCACCATATACCTCTGATGTGAATGCAGTATTATAGACACTATAGGCAGACTCTATGCCCCCAGTTCTATTATGTTCCTAAATAAATCGGCAAAACTCTTTGGGACTATCCCACTGATCTGGTAAATGCACAGTTGCAATCTGACTGTTAGCGAATGTCTAATCATTCTTTAATTTCCTGTTCTAGTTCTCGTTAATGTGATTCTATTTATTCCAATACCCTTTCTTGTATGAGACTTAAAAGTAGAAGTTCATGTTAAAAATGGAGAAGCAGTACTTTACTGACTTTTTAAGGTCCAGTTGGTAAACCCCATCTGAAAACATGTCTGTATTACATTTGTGTAAAACTGGCCTTAAAGGGAACCTGTCAGCATGACAATGCTATCTAGGCTATCAGCATTATGTTAGGCTATGTGCACACTGAAGAAAACATGCAAAGGACTTGCAGCAGATTCCGCCAGTCGTCCCCGCACGCTCCCACTTCACTTTACGCCTGTGCAAGTTCATTCTTCGGGTGGCCGGCGTAATCTGCCTGACCATAGAATGGAGTCTATGGCACAGGTGGAGAGGAAGCAGGAGCGCGCTTGGACGAGCGGCAGAATCCGCCGAAAGTCCTCTGTGTGTTTTCCTCAGTTTGTATAACTTGTAATTTAATGATTGAAATCTCTAATGTTTCCATGCGTAAGGGTACTATTACACGGAACGATAATCGGCCAAATCAGCCCTATCCAGACGATTATTGTTCTGTGTAATAAAGACAACAATCAGCCGAACCGGATCAATGTCATCGGCTGATCGTTGATATAGGTTCTGACCTATGACTGTCGGGCGCCAACCGCACATCGCTACGTGTAATAGCAGTGCGCGGCCAACCCTGACGATTAGCAAAGAAGAATACATTACCTATCCAGACTGCAGGGCTCCTTCTGCGCTTGCTTCTCCCCGGGTCCCGCGTGCTCCAGCTTCAGAGCAGCCTGTCTCAGCTGACAGGCCGCTAAGCCAATCACCTGAAAAAAACAGCGTCAGTTTGTACACATAGGATGAAGCTGCAGATCCCCATAATGCAGTAATGTAGAACAACAGGCTAGAATAGAGAACCAGGGCTGCTGTCAGAGGTCTGTGTGGTCACATGACAGCAGTGCGGAAGGGGCATGTGTTCAGCATGGACCAATTAGGAAGTGAGAATCACAGAGCTGTGCAGGTGGACAGTGACAGAAACTTTCCTATACAGCAGTGTAAATGGCTGAGTGTAAGCGCAGGCACATTATAGCAGCAGTGTGTATAACTAAATATGAGTGCAGGCGCATTATAGCAGGAAAGGAGAAGATGGGAAAAACAAGAGCTGACAGACTACAGGGAGCATGAAGGAATGAGCAGGACATATGTGGGCACATAAATGCAGCACTCTATGTCCAGGGAGAGAGGGGTTACAGCTATGGAGAGATTATCTCCATAGTCCTGTCCCCCCATGTAAGCCCTAGCCTGAAGTGGATCTGCTATGATTTGGAAGGTGAGTGAGACTTCCTTGGTCAGAGTATAGTACTGTATACCCCGCTATGCAGACCATGTCCTTCCCCCACTCGCCCTCCCACGAAGTACAAGGAGGTCATACACCAAAGTAATGCTCTTAAACCAAGTCACAATTTTTAAAAACTGTGAGCTCTTCTTGCAAAACGCTTTCAATCTAAGTTATTCTTAAACCAAGGTAAGACCTGTATTTGTAAAAATATATACCTTGATGAAATCTACAAGTATAACTTTATTAGTTGATACGGGTATGCCTCTTTAAGTTGACCTCAAATGCATGTACTTTCAATAGGGAGAGGCAAGAAATGTGCTGCCAGACAACCCTAGCCATGTCTTTTTTTTTTTTTTCCTGGGAACAAAATGATTGGACAGTTTAAATCCAGAAGATATGCTCTATCTCTCCTTTGTCCTTTGACATTGGAAGATAGTTGAGAGGCACCGATAGACATCTATACGGTTAACCAGTGCCACCAAAATTGGCATATTCATCCAGCTCTTATCAAATGTGTATTTCTAACTTTAATGTATGCGTTTCATTTTATTCTTTATGTGGTAAACAAATTATTCTTCTTCTTTTATAGGTCTTCCCTCCAAATACTTTCCATCATGAACTTTTTCTTGGAGACCTTGAAAGTCTTGCTGCTTACGATCTATTTGACCTTTGAGTCTATCATCTTATGGATTATCCCGTCTCGTAGAAAGAATGTTGCTGGTGAACTGGTGCTTATTACTGGAGCTGGGAGTGGGATAGGACGTCTTATGGCACTTGAGTTTGCCCGTCTTGGTGCTACTCTCGTCTTGTGGGACATCAATGAAGAGGGCAATAAGGAAACAAGCAGACTGGCTAAGAAAAACGGTGCCGTCCGGGTACACACGTACACATGTGACTGCAGCAAGAGGGAAGACGTTTACAAAGTCGCAGACCAGGTGCGTTCTTTGTGTTTACTGTTTGACAAGCATGGAACTTTTCCAAAAAGAGCACATGCTAGAAATGAATGAATAAAACATTTGACAAATGACAACTACTTAAAAACACTTAAAGGAGTTATTCAGGATTAGAAAAAACATGGCCACTTTCTTCCAGAAACCCCACGACTCTTGTCTCCAGTTTGGGTGTTTTGCAATTAAGCTCCATTCGCTTTAAGGAAACTAAGTTCCAAAACTCCATCCAAACTGGAGAAGAGAGAGGTGGTGTTACTGAAAGAAAGTGGCCATGTTTTTCTGATCCTGACCCCTAAAAGATAATGTTCAACGAATACAAAATCATCATACAGGGACTCACAGGTGACGTTTTCTTTGATTTGAGGCCCCATTTTCCTTTTCCTCTCCAACGGGGCCACCATGATGACTTCTTGCAGCTACAATTTGTCTCTTCAGAACCTGCCAGACAAACATCTCAGGCTCCGCACTTATCCAGCAACTTCCTTCCCTTTTCCCTCCTATAGGCCTATAGTAATTCTGCTGCTTGGTGCAGTAAAGTCTGCAAGGTGTGACCTCCATTACGCTGACATACAGGATACTGGGAGAGCTGCGTGACCTCCATTACACTGACATACAGGATTAGGGGAGAGCTGTGTGACCTCTATTATACTGACATACAGGATGCTGGGAAAGCTGTGTGACCTCCATTATACTGACATACAGGATGCTGGCAAAGCTGGGTGACCCTCTGCTGTCCCAATTGTCATATCCCTCACTGTGCTGTCCCCATAAAAAAATCCCCCCTGTGCTCCCCCCATAGTAATAATCCCCTCTGCTCCCCCTGCATTGCCAAACATACACACACACACAAAAAAAAAACATTATACTCACCTTATTCTGGCATAGGGGTCCCTCTCTCCTCTTCTTCTCCAGCCTGCGAGGAGCAGGCCGATGCCACCCACATCTCTCTCCAGCAAACTCAGTGATATGACGTCATTGCGCTGCTGGAGGGAGAAGATGTCTGCAGACGCAGCGTGCTCGGCTGGCTTGGAGCTGTCCAGGGGCGGTGCTACTGGCGGTCCGGGGGCGGAGCTGTGGGCGGTCCGCTGGTGGAGCTACGGGCGGGCGGAGGGCAGTCTTGCCAGGCAGAGGGGCAGGTGATAGGGCAAGAGAGTGGGCGGGCGGCCGGGGGTGCGTGCAGTTAAGTGGAGTCCGGGGTATGCCACCAGCGCCCCCTAGCTGTCTGCGCCCCATGCGGTCGCCCGGCCCGCCTGCCTCTAGAAACTGGGCGGGCACACACACACACACATATATATATATATATATATATATATATATATATATATATATATATACATATATACACACACAGGCAGTGGCAGACACAGGAGTCTGGTTTCAGCAGTGTCCTCTTTTTGCCCTGCCTGGTGTCTAGCTGCAGTTTTAGCACTGTCCTTGGCTTGATACTTGGATTTAATTGGAATTTTCCAAAAGTGTCTTACATAACTGCAGTTTTGTTACGTGTGTAATTTTCAGACAGAAACCCAATTTAGATCTCTGGCAGCGTTCTCCGGCTGTAGCTCTGCACAGACGTACAGAAAATTGGCGAGTCTGATGGATTTGGCTTGGGCCTTTTTTCTCTCTCTTTGATGTTGTTGACTGCACAACTTACAGATTCCTAGAAAGACCGATCTGCGTAAAACTCTCTTAACAGAACTTTTTTTTTTCCGAGTTGTGACATGGGAAAATAAGGCTCATTGTTCAATTAACATCTACAGATAATTTTTGTATTTATAAGGGTGGAATATATTTGTTGGCCAGTTGTTCCATGTATCATGAGTTGGCAGCCCCCTTCTCCCTTGTGTTTTACGATTTTTCTTTATAAAGAGATGGTGATTTAGTATTTACATAGAGCTTCACCTTTTTAAAACTACCATTATACATAGATGCTACTATTGGCAATGGAACTTAAAGGGATCCCGTCACCACTTCTCACCTGTACGTTTTAGTAAATACTAGTGTTCCCGATAAAATAACAAATGTGGAACATCTTTTCTTTTAGATCTGTGTTGCACCTTTCCTCTGTTATTCTTACTATAAATGTATGACCCAATATCCAACTGGGGTGCATGTCCCTACACAGCCTGTCACCTCTGATTGGATAGTGTCAAACTGTGTAGGAGCACGCCTTCTATTGTAACATCTAGTTGGTTATTGAGTCTGTTCAATTTCCTAGTAAGAATAGCAGAGTTACAGCACAGAGCTGTAAGAAATGTTACAAAGTTATGTCGTGGGTGTAGCATGCATTTGTTAAAGGGGTTATCCAGCGCTACAAAAACATGGCCACTTTCCCCCTACTTTTGTCTCCAGATTGGGTGGGGTTTTGAAACTCAGTTCCATTGAAGTAAATGGAGCTTAATTGCAAACTGCACCTGAACTGGAGACAACAGTAGGGGGAAAAGTGGCCATGTTTTTGTAGCTCTGGATAACCCCTTTAAATCAAACAGGCCAGAAGTGGTGACAGGCCCTCTTTAAAGCAGTAGTTAAGCAAAAAAATTCTTTCAAATCAACTTGTGCCAGAGTTTTTTTTTAAATTGACTTCTATTAAAAAAAATCTCAAGTCTTCTAGTACTTATCAGCTGCTGTATGTCCCACAGGAAGTGATGTATTCTTTCCGGTCTGGAGAACAGGAGAGGTTTTCTATGGGGATTTGCTTCTGCTCTGGACCGCTTCTGACATGGACAGAGCTGGCAGCAGAGAGCACTGTGTCAGACTAGAATTGAAACACTACTTCCTGTAGGACATAAAGCAGCTGATAAGTACTGGAAGACTGGAGATTTTATAATAAAAGTAAATCACAAATCTCAGGAACTTTCTGGCATCAGTTGATTTGTAAGATTTATAAGGGTATGTACACACTACAGATTCTGGGTGGACAATTTCAAGAGGATTCCGCTGTGGGCCCCTGCTTGAAGTTCCTTTAAAGGGGAAGTCAGATCTCCATCAGCGAAATAGGAGGGGAAAAAACAAGCTGATCTGTGGGGTCAGACCACTTTGACTGCTATCAATCATAAGAAAAGAGGTGGTGTCCCCTGAAATAAATGAAACACAAGATGCATGTATGGCCAGCTCTCATACATGCATCCAGTCATTCTCATTGGGGCTTCCAAACTGCTTGAAATGCCCCAGAATGAACAGAGCACTGGCTGTGTCCATGCGGTGTGCTCCATTCCAGGGATCATTCTTGGGATCAGTAAGGTTCCAGCGGTCAGATCTCCATCAACTTATGATGATCTGTGGATAGGGGATAACTTTTTGTAGGTATGATATTTATTACATAGACATTAAGCATAAATAGAAGCATACATAGATGCAGCCTAAGTATATATTACTATATCTGCATATATTCTGGGTACCCTATAATTTATTTCATTTCTCAATCCATCAGGTTAAAAAAGAAGTTGGAGATATCAGCATCTTAATAAACAATGCAGGTATTGTGACTGGAAAGAAATTCATTGATTCTCCGGATGCCCTTATAGAAAAGACCATGCAAGTCAACACGATGGCACATTTTTGGGTAATTTCAGTTTTTAGCATGTTAATGATGTGTAACCAAAAACACACACAACTTCTATAGTTGCAGCATCTTGTTTTTATATTTATCCCTAGACCTTTCTTTAAAGGTGTTGTCCAAAATGAGAGATCATGACTGATTTTTCCCTCCAAAAAAACGCAGCATATTTGTCCATAAATTGTCTGTAGTTTTGCAGTTAATAACAAACTACAATTCAGGTCACAGAATTAAAAATTGTCATTTTCAGATTTTGGAATCATGGGGTCTTAAAAATATAAATCTTTTTGTTTTTTCACAACAACATTTTTTCTTTTTTTACTATGATCCATTGTGCCTTTTATGTTTTTCCTTTAATAAAACAGCTCAGATTTATAGGATTTTCATGCGGTGTTCCATGGAAACATCCATTGGGAATGATGAAGTGAACACGTTTTATTAGTCAGCAGCACTACACAGACAATACTCCCTACTGTATTTGCTGCTGTTGAGCAGCCAAAATATTATTCAGCCTCAGTGTATCATAACTTTTATAATATATTAATTTGCAAAACTCATGATAGCATTAATGTATTCCCTTTTATCTTTAAATAATATTATAGTCTGCTCTACCTAATAGTTAAATTAAATGAGTGCTTTATGTAGATATAAATTATGTAAATCTCTTCCTGTACATTACATATACTATAAATATATCAATCCCATGGCCCCCGTTCCCTCACTGTGCGCGCCTGCGGGGTTGGTGGCCACTGACTGGCACGGTGTGGACTTAGTGTAGGGACCCATGTGTATCAGATACCTGCACGATGGTACATGGGGCAGTATGGCTTGATCAATTCATACACAAAATTCTGATGTGTTTTTTATTTAGCCTAGGGGCACCAGTATCAGCCATAGGTGTGAGGTGCAGCGCTCTTTTTCTTCCGTGAACCGCATAAATATATCAATGTTTCCTTACTTACAGACTTATAAAGCTTTCCTTCCTGCAATGATGGCCTCCAACCATGGGCATCTTGTGAGCATTGCAAGTTCTGCTGGACTTATCGGAGTCAATGGACTAGCAGGTGAGAGAGTGCCTAAAAAAGGTGTTAATGTGAAGTATGCTTGTCACCACTGGCATAGTCCCTACTAGAAGACTGGGGATTGCACTACTGTGATCACCAATGGAAGGCTTGCTGGTGTGACTACTGTGGAAGTAAGGATGAGGACTGCTGTGCCTAGTAAGGAAGGAGGCTACTATGACTACTAGGTGACCACAGTAACTATGTTTGGTGTGTTTAAAAAGGGGTTGCATCATTCAGAAAACTAGTTCTAAACTGATTAATTCTGTGAGCTTAAACATATTTCAAGTGTATAAGCATTTCTGAAACTGTACTGAGATATATAGGCTTACTAATCCCCCATGTGACTGCATTGTTTTGATAACCTGTTGCCCTTCGTTACAACCCACTAAGGTGGGCCAGGCATACTTTCTTTCACTGTGCTTTCCAGAAAGTACTGGCAGTTGGTCTCCACTGAGTCTACAAGTAAGGGGAATTGTTTAAAAGTGTGTGCAACAGCAGGGTCACAGTTCAGAGAGAAAACCAGGAAGTCATTTGATCCATTGTGAAGGAATTTGCTGTGTTTTTTTTTTTTTTTTTTTTTTGGGGGGGGGGGGGGGGTTGTTTTGTTTTTTTTACATCGCTCTACACATTTGTAATCCTTTACATACATGTTTGCCCCTTTAAGTATACGTCACATTCACATTCATGTAGGTACCTACTCCAGTGTCGTCGTCCCCCCCCATTAACTATTACACATTACAAAGTTTGTTTGGCAGCACTGTGGCTCAGTGGTTAGCACTGTAGCCTTGCAAAACTTTGTAATGTGTGTTAAAAAGCTGTCTGGAGCCGCTCCTGTTTTCCCCACATGTGATGCGATGTAACCAATGAAAAGGCTGCCAGGATGCAGGTGCACCAGTAGCTTTTCTCTCCCATTCATTGGAGAAGAACCCGGAAGTGAGGCAGAACTTAAGACACCAACTGGAGGTGAAAATGGCCGCAACCAGTGTGGAATTCGAACATGCTGTGTTATGTGTCACTATAATTTTTGTTTTTTCTGGTATTGCCATAACATGCCCTAAAAACATTCCAGTTACATACGACTATTACATGACATAGATTTGTAACACAGAACCCTCTTCCTCATGATAACACATATACAAGATAGACAGAACTCCACCATATAAGAAATTAACTGTACTCCTCTTCTAATATATGGGGAAGAGGTATTAAGGGTGCGTTCACACCTACAGGATCTGCAGCAGATTTGATGCTGTGTTCAGTTATTTAAATGAAATCTGCTGCAGAAAATCAGCTGCAGATCCTGTAGGTGTGAACGCACCATAAAAGATAAGGAAAAAACTTGGGTTCTAGTTACAACTATAAACCGATAAAGAAACAACTGAACCTCTAATATATTGTAACACAATTGAATTTTATTGTTAAAAATATGACATGGTATTAATACATGATAATTGAAACACTTAGCAATGAACAAGGGCTGACTAGAATGTTAAAAACAGCAAACATACACGAGGGGGCTGCTGCAGGTGGACACAAATAAATTAATTAATTAATTAATTAATAGTATAATAAATAAGTAAATACACAGTGGAAATATAGCACTTTGAGTCCTGCAGGACATATGATCAATTTCTCTAAGTGCTATATTTCCACTGTGTATTTACTTATGAAATTTATTATACTATTAATTTATTTATTTATTTGTGTCCACCTGCAGCAGCCCCCCTGGTGTATGTTCGCTGTTTTTAACATTCTAGTCAGCCCTTGTTCATTGCTTAGTGTTTCAATTATCATGAATTAATACCATGTCATATTTTTAACAATAAAATTCAATTGTGTTACAATATATTAGAGGTTCAGTTGTTTCTTTATCGGTTTATACTCTTCCTCATGATATTGGGCATGCAGAGTGGCCTCTGTGAACCAGGTCAGTGTTGTGAAGTTGTATTGTTCATAGTTACAAGTCTGTTTCTCCTGCTCTTACATACAGACTGAAAAGTGATGTAAATCAATATTTCTTGTGGGTGGAATCTTAGTTTTTGTATGATCCTGGGAAGATAATGTTACTTCGAGGTTTACATTATTAAAAGGAACAACCTTTGATATAGTTTCAATTAGTATCTTATCATACAGAGTAATGTCAAGGCTAAAGTACATAATCCACATAAGCAGGGCAAAGTTTATAATCCACCCCTGCGACATGGACAGGGATGAAATCCCTGGTAACAATCCATGACACATTCACAGCAGGATGAAAACCTACAGCATGTTTGTGTTTCTACATAGAAAATGCTGGTGTAATCCACTGCAGATTTTACCTGCACAAATCCACAGCTGACATCCACAGCATTTCCCTCAGGTGTGAATTTGGCCTGACATTGCAGATGGCCAAATTGTAACTATTATTTTACTCTTCCTTACTAGTAAATTTTTAAGGTCCATCCATACATGCATATAAGGAGAAATGGTGATTACAATTAGATATGCTGTACAATCCATTGCACACAATTGTATCCTCCAAATAATCATTCCAGATTCATCTTTGCGGTCTGCCCAAAGGGGTTGTCCAAACAAAAGCAAAATGTACTCCCAGCGGGGAGTTGTATAAAAGTAATAAACGTTGTGGTGCTGCAGGGGACTGGGGGAGGTGAGTATAGCATGTTTATTATTTTTAAACAGCCCCGAGTCAATTTTGCTTTTGCCCAGAACAAACCCTTTAATGTCTTCAGTAGATTGTTGAACAGTAATGAATATTTACCTACCACATTCATGGTAAATGTTACTTATTCAATTAACAAGTGTTTAATTACTAATCATTAAAGCTGTGTTAACATGTTGCAGTTCCGTTGTAGTACTGTTGTAGTGGTTATGCTTCAACTCTTACAGTAAAACCATGGTAGAACTGTGAAACGTTTTCCTAAAGGGTCTAACTGCTTGGACCTCCCTGATGCCAAGTGGGGCCAGTGCCGCACACACACTACCTCTTCCTCCTCCTCGGCCTCCTCGGCCTCCTCGGCCTCTTCGGCCTCTTCTTTCTCTTCGGCCTCTTCTTTCTCTTCGGCCTCTTCTTTCTCTTCGGCCTCTTCTTTCTCTTCGGCCTCTTCGGCCTCTTCTTTCTCTTCGGCCTCTTCGGCCTCTTCTTTCTCTTCGGCCTCTTCGGCCTCTTCTTTCTCTTCGGCCTCTTCGGCCTCTTCTTTCTCTTCGGCCTCTTCTTTCTCTTCGGCCTCTTTTTTCTCTTCGGCCTCTTTTTTCTCTTCGGCCTCTTTTTTCTCTTCGGCCTCTTCGGCCTCTTATTTCTCTTCGGCCTCTTCGGCCTCTTATTTCTCTTCGGCCTCTTATTTCTCTTCTTTCTCTTCTTTCTCTTCGGCCTCTTCTTTCTCTTCGGCCTCTTCTTTCTCTTCGGCCTCTTCTTTCTCTTCGGCCTCTTCTTTCTCTTCGGCCTCTTCTTTCTCTTCGGCCTCTTCTTTCTCTTCGGCCTCTTCTTTCTCTTTGGCCTCTTCGGCCTCTTCTTTCTCTTCGGCCTCTTCTTTCTCTTCGGCCTCTTCGGCCTCTTCTTTCTCTTCGGCCTCTTCTTTCTCTTCGGCCTCTTCTTTCTCTTTGGCCTCTTCGGCCTCTTCTTTCTCTTCGGCCTCTTCTTTCTCTTCGGCCTCTTCGGCCTCTTCGGCCTCTTCGGCCTCTTCTTTCTCTTCGGCCTCTTCTTTCTCTTCGGCCTCTTCGGCCTCTTCTTTCTCTTCTTTCTCTTTGGCCTCTTCTTTCTCTTCTTTCTCTTTGGCCTCTTCTTTCTCTTCTTTCTCTTTGGCCTCTTCTTTCTCTTCTTTCTCTTTGGCCTCTTCTTTCTCTTCTTTCTCTTTGGCCTCTTCTTTCTCTTCTTTCTCTTTGGCCTCTTCTTTCTCTTCTTTCTCTTTGGCCTCTTATTTCTCTTCTTTCTCTTTGGCCTCTTATTTCTCTTCTTTCTCTTTGGCCTCTTCTTTCTCTTCTTTCTCTTTGGCCTCTTCTTTCTCTTCTTTCTCTTTGGCCTCTTCTTTCTCTTCTGCCTCTTCTTTCTCTTTGGCCTCTTCTTTCTCTTCTTTCTCTTTGGCCTCTTCTTTCTCCTCTGCCTCTTCTTTCTCTTTGGCCTCTTCTTTCTCTTCTTTCTCTTTGGCCTCTTCTTTCTCTTTGGCCTCTTCTTTCTCTTTGGCCTCTTCTTTCTCTTTGGCCTCTTTGGCCTCTTCTTTCTCTTTGGCCTCTTTGGCCTCTTCTTTCTCTTTGGCCTCTTCTTTCTCTTCTTTCTCTTCGGCCTCTTCTTTCTCTTTGGCCTCTTCGGCCTCTTTGGCCTCTTCTTTCTCTTTGGCCTCTTCTTTCTCTTCGGCCTCTTCTTTCTCTTCTTTCTCTTTGGCCTCTTCTTTCTCTTCGGCCTCTTCTTTCTCTTCTTTCTCTTCGGCCTCTTCTTTCTCTTCTGCCTCTTCGGCCTCTTCTTTCTCTTCGGCCTCTTCGGCCTCTTCTTTCTCTTCGGCCTCTTCTTTCTCTTCGGCCTCTTCTTTCTCTTCGGCCTCTTCGGCCTCTTCGGCCTCTTCGGCCTCTTCGGCCTCTTCTTTCTCTTTGGCCTCTTCTTTCTCTTTGGCCTCTTCTTTCTCTTTGGCCTCTTCTTTCTCTTCGGCCTCTTCTTTCTCTTCGGCCTCTTCTTTCTCTTCGGCCTCTTCGGCCTCTTCGGCCTCTTCTTTCTCTTTGGCCTCTTCTTTCTCTTTGGCCTCTTCTTTCTCTTCGGCCTCTTCTTTCTCTTTGGCCTCTTCTTTCTCTTTGGCCTCTTCTTTCTCTTCTTTCTCTTTGGCCTCTTCTTTCTCTTTGGCCTCTTCTTTCTCTTCGGCCTCTTCGGCCTCTTATTTCTCTTCGGCCTCTTCGGCCTCTTCTTTCTCTTCGGCCTCTTCTTTCTCTTCGGCCTCTTCGGCCTCTTCGGCCTCTTCTTTCTCTTCGGCCTCTTCTTTCTCTTCGGCCTCTTTGGCCTCTTCTTTCTCTTTGGCCTCTTCTTTCTCTTCTTTCTCTTTGGCCTCTTCTTTCTCTTTGGCCTCTTCTTTCTCTTCTTTCTCTTTGGCCTCTTCTTTCTCTTCTTTCTCTTTGGCCTCTTCTTTCTCTTCTTTCTCTTTGGCCTCTTCTTTCTCTTCTTTCTCTTCGGCCTCTTTGGCCTCTTCTTTCTCTTCTTTCTCTTCGGACTCTTCTTTCTCTTCGGCCTCTTCTTTCTCTTCGGCCTCTTTGGCCTCTTCTTTCTCTTCGGCCTCTTTGGCCTCTTCTTTCTCTTCGGCCTCTTATTTCTCTAAGGCCTCTTATTTCTCTTCGGCCTCTTCTTTCTCTTCGGCCTCTTCTTTCTCTTCGGCCTCTTCGGCCTCTTCTTTCTCTTCGGCCTCTTCGGCCTCTTCTTTCTCTTTGGACTCTTCTTTCTCTTCGGCCTCTTCGGCCTCTTCTTTCTCTTCGGCCTCTTCTTTCTCTTCGGCCTCTTCTTTCTCTTCTTTCTCTTTGGCCTCTTCTTACTCTTTGGCCTCTTCTTACTCTTTGGCCTCTTCTTACTCTTCGGCCTCTTCTTTCTCTTCGGCCTCTTCTTTCTCTTCGGCCTCTTCGGCCTCTTCTTTCTCTTTGGCCTCTTCGGCCTCTTCTTTCTCTTTGGCCTCTTCTTTCTCTTTGGCCTCTTCTTTCTCTTTGGCCTCTTCTTTCTCTTTGGCCTCTTCTTTCTCTTTGGCCTCTTCTTTCTCTTTGGCCTCTTCTTTCTCTTCGGCCTCTTATTTCTCTTCGGCCTCTTCTTTCTCTTCGGCCTCTTCTTTCTCTTCGGCCTCTTCTTTCTCTTCTTTCTCTTTGGCCTCTTCTTACTCTTTGGCCTCTTCTTACTCTTTGGCCTCTTCTTACTCTTCGGCCTCTTCTTTCTCTTCGGCCTCTTCTTTCTCTTCGGCCTCTTCGGCCTCTTCTTTCTCTTTGGCCTCTTCAGCCTCTTCTTTCTCTTTGGCCTCTTCTTTCTCTTTGGCCTCTTCTTTCTCTTTGGCCTCTTCTTTCTCTTCGGCCTCTTATTTCTCTTCGGCCTCTTCTTTCTCTTCGGCCTCTTCGGCCTCTTATTTCTCTTCGGCCTCTTATTTCTCTTCGGCCTCTTCTTTCTCTTCGGCCTCTTCTTTCTCTTCGGCCTCTTCGGCCTCTTCTTTCTCTTCGGCCTCTTCGGCCTCTTCGGCCTCTTTGGCCTCTTCGGCCTCTTTGGCCTCTTCTTTCTCTTTGGCCTCTTCTTTCTCTTTGGCCTCTTCTTTCTCTTTGGCCTCTTCTTTCTCTTCGGCCTCTTCTTTCTCTTCGGCCTCTTCTTTCTCTTTGGCCTCTTCTTTCTCTTCGGCCTCTTCTTTCTCTTCGGCCTCTTCGGCCTCTTCTTTCTCTTCGGCCTCTTCGGCCTCTTTGGCCTCTTCGGCCTCTTTGGCCTCTTCTTTCTCTTTGGCCTCTTCTTTCTCTTTGGCCTCTTCTTTCTCTTTGGCCTCTTCTTTCTCTTTGGCCTCTTCTTTCTCTTCGGCCTCTTCTTTCTCTTCGGCCTCTTCTTTCTCTTCGGCCTCTTCGGCCTCTTCTTTCTCTTAGGCCTCTTCGGCCTCTTCTTTCTCTTTGGCCTCTTCTTTCTCTTTGGCCTCTTTGGCCTCTTCTTTCTCTTCGGCCTCTTTGGCCTCTTTCTCTTTGGCCTCTTCTTTCTCTTTGGCCTCTTCTTTCTCTTCGGCCTCTTATTTCTCTTCGGCCTCTTATTTCTCTTCGGCCTCTTCTTTCTCTTCGGCCTCTTCTTTCTCTTCGGCCTCTTCTTTCTCTTCGGCCTCTTCTTTCTCTTCGGCCTCTTCGGCCTCTTCTTTCTCTTCGGCCTCTTCTTTCTCTTCGGCCTCTTCTTTCTCTTCGGCCTCTTCGGCCTCTTCTTTCTCTTTGGCCTCTTCTTTCTCTTCGGCCTCTTCTTTCTCTTCGGCCTCTTCGGCCTCTTTGGCCTCTTCGGCCTCTTCTTTCTCTTCGGCCTCTTCGGCCTCTTCGGCCTCTTTGGCCTCTTCGGCCTCTTTGGCCTCTTCTTTCTCTTTGGCCTCTTCTTTCTCTTTGGCCTCTTCTTTCTCTTTGGCCTCTTCTTTCTCTTCGGCCTCTTCTTTCTCTTCGGCCTCTTCTTTCTCTTCGGCCTCTTCGGCCTCTTCTTTCTCTTTGGCCTCTTCAGCCTCTTCTTTCTCTTTGGCCTCTTCTTTCTCTTTGGCCTCTTTGGCCTCTTCTTTCTCTTCGGCCTCTTTGGCCTCTTTCTCTTTGGCCTCTTCTTTCTCTTTGGCCTCTTCTTTCTCTTCGGCCTCTTATTTCTCTTCGGCCTCTTATTTCTCTTCGGCCTCTTCTTTCTCTTCGGCCTCTTCTTTCTCTTCGGCCTCTTCTTTCTCTTCGGCCTCTTCGGCCTCTTCTTTCTCTTCGGCCTCTTCTTTCTCTTCGGCCTCTTCTTTCTCTTCGGCCTCTTCGGCCTCTTCGGCCTCTTCGGCCTCTTCTTTCTCTTTGGCCTCTTCTTTCTCTTCGGCCTCTTCTTTCTCTTCGGCCTCTTCGGCCTCTTTGGCCTCTTCTTTCTCTTCGGCCTCTTCTTTCTCTTCTTTCTCTTTGGCCTCTTCTTTCTCTTCTTACTCTTTGGCCTCTTCTTACTCTTTGGCCTCTTCTTACTCTTTGGCCTCTTCTTACTCTTCGGCCTCTTCTTTCTCTTCGGCCTCTTCTTTCTCTTCGGCCTCTTCGGCCTCTTCGGCCTCTTCTTTCTCTTTGGCCTCTTCTTTCTCTTCGGCCTCTTCTTTCTCTTCGGCCTCTTCGGCCTCTTCTTTCTCTTTGGCCTCTTCGGCCTCTTCTTTCTCTTCGGCCTCTTCTTTCTCTTCGGCCTCTTCTTTCTCTTCGGCCTCTTCTTTCTCTTTGGCCTCTTCGGCCTCTTCTTTCTCTTCGGCCTCTTCTTTCTCTTCGGCCTCTTCGGCCTCTTCTTTCTCTTTGGCCTCTTCGGCCTCTTCAGCCTCTTCTTTCTCTTTGGCCTCTTCTTTCTCTTTGGCCTCTTCTTTCTCTTTGGCCTCTTCTTTCTCTTTGGCCTCTTCTTTCTCTTTGGCCTCTTCGGCCTCTTTGGCCTCTTCTTTCTCTTCGGCCTCTTTGGCCTCTTCTTTCTCTTCGGCCTCTTTGGCCTCTTCTTTCTCTTTGGCCTCTTCTGCCTCTTCAGCCTCTTCTTTCTCTTTGGCCTCTTCGGCCTCTTCGGCCTCTTCTTTCTCTTTGGCCTCTTCTTTCTCTTTGGCCTCTTCTTTCTCTTTGGCCTCTTCTTTCTCTTTGGCCTCTTCTTTCTCTTCGGCCTCTTCTTTCTCTTCGGCCTCTTCGGCCTCTTCGGCCTCTTCGGCCTCTTCGGCCTCTTCAGCCTCTTCGGCCTCTTCTTTCTCTTTGGCCTCTTCTTTCTCTTCGGCCTCTTC
Organism: Dendropsophus ebraccatus; assembly: GCF_027789765.1. Classification (NCBI taxonomy): domain Eukaryota; kingdom Metazoa; phylum Chordata; class Amphibia; order Anura; family Hylidae; genus Dendropsophus; species Dendropsophus ebraccatus. Next base: position 15,045 of record NW_027210349.1, on the reverse strand, counting down.
TTTCTCTTCTTTCTCTTCGGCCTCTTCTTTCTCTTCGGCCTCTTCTTTCTCTTCGGCCTCTTCTTTCTCTTCGGCCTCTTCTTTCTCTTCGGCCTCTTCGGCCTCTTTGGCCTCTTCTTTCTCTTTGGCCTCTTCTTTCTCTTCGGCCTCTTTGGCCTCTTCTTTCTCTTCGGCCTCTTTGGCCTCTTCTTTCTCTTTGGCCTCTTCTTTCTCTTCGGCCTCTTCTTTCTCTTCGGCCTCTTCTTTCTCTTCGGCCTCTTTGGCCTCTTCTTTCTCTTCGGCCTCTTTGGCCTCTTCTTTCTCTTTGGCCTCTTCTTTCTCTTTGGCCTCTTCTTTCTCTTTGGCCTCTTCTTTCTCTTTGGCCTCTTCTTTCTCTTCGGCCTCTTATTTCTCTTCGGCCTCTTCTTTCTCTTCGGCCTCTTCAGCCTCTTCAGCCTCTTCGGCCTCTTCTTTCTCTTTGGCCTCTTCTTTCTCTTTGGCCTCTTCTTTCTCTTCGGCCTCTTCTTTCTCTTCGGCCTCTTCTTTCTCTTCGGCCTCTTCTTTCTCTTCGGCCTCTTCTTTCTCTTCGGCCTCTTCTTTCTCTTCGGCCTCTTCTTTCTCTTCGGCCTCTTCTTTCTCTTCGGCCTCTTCTTTCTCTTCGGCCTCTTCTTTCTCTTTGGCCTCTTCTTTCTCTTCGGTCTCTTCTTTCTCTTCGGCCTCTTCTTTCTCTTCGGCCTCTTCTTTCTCTTCGGCCTCTTCTTTCTCTTCGGCCTCTTCTTTCTCTTCGGCCTCTTCTTTCTCTTCGGCCTCTTCTTTCTCTTCGGCCTCTTCTTTCTCTTCTTTCTCTTCGGCCTCTTCTTTCTCTTCGGCCTCTTCTTTCTCTTCGGCCTCTTCTTTCTCTTTGGCCTCTTCGGCCTCTTCTTTCTCTTTGGCCTCTTCTTTCTCTTTGGCCTCTTCTTTCTTTTTGGCCTCTTCTTTCTCTTTGGCCTCTTCTTTCTCTTCGGCCTCTTCGGCCTCTTCTTTCTCTTTGGCCTCTTCTTTCTCTTCGGCCTCTTCGGCCTCTTCTTTCTCTTTGGCCTCTTCTTACTCTTCTTTCTCTTTGGCCTCTTCTTACTCTTCGGCCTCTTCTTACTCTTCGGCCTCTTCTTTCTCTTCGGCCTCTTCTTTCTCTTCGGCCTCTTCTTTCTCTTCGGCCTCTTCTTTCTCTTCGGCCTCTTCTTTCTCTTTGGCCTCTTCTTTCTCTTTGGCCTCTTCTTCTCTTTGGCCTTCTTCTTCTCTTTGGCCTCTTCTTTCTCTTTGGCCTCTTCTTTCTCTTCGGCCTCTTCTTTCTCTTTGGCCTCTTCGGCCTCTTCTTTCTCTTTGGCCTCTTCTTTCTTTTTGGCCTCTTCTTTCTCTTTGGCCTCTTCTTTCTCTTCGGCCTCTTCGGCCTCTTCTTTCTCTTTGGCCTCTTCTTTCTCTTCGGCCTCTTCTTTCTCTTCGGCCTCTTCTTTCTCTTCTTTCTCTTTGGCCTCTTCTTTCTCTTCTTTCTCTTTGTCCTCTTCTTTCTCTTCTTTCTCTTTGGCCTCTTCTTTCTCTTTGGCCTCTTCTTTCTCTTCTTTCTCTTTGGCCTCTTCTTTCTCTTCTTTCTCTTTGGCCTCTTCTTTCTCTTCTTTCTCTTTGGCCTCTTCTTTCTCTTCTTTCTCTTCGGCCTCTTTGGCCTCTTCTTTCTCTTCTTTCTCTTCTTTCTCTTCGGCCTCTTCTTTCTCTTCGGCCTCTTCTTTCTCTTCTTTCTCTTCGGCCTCTTCTTTCTCTTCTTTCTCTTCGGCCTCTTCTTTCTCTTTGGCCTCTTCTTTCTCTTCTTTCTCTTCGGCCTCTTCTTTCTCTTCGGCCTCTTCTTACTCTTCGGCCTCTTCTTTCTCTTCGGCCTCTTCTTTCTCTTCGGCCTCTTCTTTCTCTTCGGCCTCTTCTTTCTCTTCGGCCTCTTCTTTCTCTTTGGCCTCTTCTTTCTCTTTGGCCTCTTCTTTCTCTTCGGCCTCTTCTTTCTCTTTGGCCTCTTCTTTCTCTTTGGCCTCTTCTTTCTCTTTGGCCTCTTCTTTCTCTTCGGCCTCTTCTTTCTCTTTGGCCTCTTCGGCCTCTTCTTTCTCTTTGGCCTCTTCTTTCTCTTTGGCCTCTTCGGCCTCTTCTTTCTCTTCGGCCTCTTCTTTCTCTTCGGCCTCTTCGGCCTCTTCTTTCTCTTCGGCCTCTTCGGCCTCTTCTTTCTCTTCGGCCTCTTCTTTCTCTTCGGCCTCTTCGGCCTCTTCTTTCTCTTTGGCCTCTTCTTTCTCTTCGGCCTCTTCTTTCTCTTCGGCCTCTTCTTTCTCTTTGGCCTCTTCTTTCTCTTCGGCCTCTTTGGCCTCTTCTTTCTCTTCGGCCTCTTTGGCCTCTTCTTTCTCTTTGGCCTCTTCTTTCTCTTTGGCCTCTTCTTTCTCTTTGGCCTCTTCTTTCTCTTCGGCCTCTTCTTTCTCTTCGGCCTCTTCAGCCTCTTCTTTCTCTTCAGCCTCTTCGGCCTCTTCTTTCTCTTTGGCCTCTTCTTTCTCTTTGGCCTCTTCTTTCTCTTTGGCCTCTTCTTTCTCTTCGGCCTCTTCTTTCTCTTCGGCCTCTTCGGCCTCTTCGGCCTCTTCGGCCTCTTCGGCCTCTTCTTTCTCTTTGGCCTCTTCTTTCTCTTTGGCCTCTTCTTTCTCTTCGGCCTCTTCTTTCTCTTCGGCCTCTTCTTTCTCTTCGGCCTCTTCGGCCTCTTCTTTCTCTTCGGCCTCTTCGGCCTCTTCTTTCTCTTCGGCCTCTTCGGCCTCTTCTTTCTCTTTGGCCTCTTCTTTCTCTTCGGCCTCTTCTTTCTCTTCGGCCTCTTCTTTCTCTTTGGCCTCTTCTTTCTCTTCGGCCTCTTCTTTCTCTTCGGCCTCTTCTTTCTCTTCTTTCTCTTCGGCCTCTTCTTTCTCTTCAGCCTCTTCGGCCTCTTCTTTCTCTTTGGCCTCTTCTTTCTCTTCGGCCTCTTCTTTCTCTTCGGCCTCTTCGGCCTCTTCTTTCTCTTCGGCCTCTTCGGCCTCTTCTTTCTCTTTGGCCTCTTCTTTCTCTTCGGCCTCTTCTTTCTCTTCGGCCTCTTCTTTCTCTTCGGCCTCTTCTTTCTCTTTGGCCTCTTCTTTCTCTTCGGCCTCTTATTTCTCTTCGGCCTCTTCTTTCTCTTCGGCCTCTTCAGCCTCTTCTTTCTCTTCGGCCTCTTCTTTCTCTTCGGCCTCTTCCGCCTCTTCTTTCTCTTCGGCCTCTTCTTTCTCTTCGGCCTCTTCTTTCTCTTCGGCCTCTTCTTTCTCTTCGGCCTCTTCTTTCTCTTCGGCCTCTTCTTTCTCTTCGGCCTCTTCTTTCTCTTCGGCCTCTTCTTTCTCTTTGGCCTCTTCTTTCTCTTCGGCCTCTTCGGCCTCTTCTTTCTCTTTGGCCTCTTCTTTCTCTTCGGCCTCTTCGGCCTCTTCTTTCTCTTTGGCCTCTTCTTTCTCTTCGGCCTCTTCTTTCTCTTCGGCCTCTTCGGCCTCTTCTTTCTCTTCGGCCTCTTCTTTCTCTTCGGCCTCTTCTTTCTCTTCGGCCTCTTCGGCCTCTTCTTTCTCTTCGGCCTCTTCGGCCTCTTCTTTCTCTTTGGCCTCTTCTTTCTCTTCGGCCTCTTCTTTCTCTTCGGCCTCTTCTTTCTCTTCGGCCTCTTCGGCCTCTTCTTTCTCTTCGGCCTCTTCGGCCTCTTCTTTCTCTTCGGCCTCTTAGGCCTCTTCGGCCTCTTCTTTCTCTTTGGCCTCTTCTTTCTCTTCGGCCTCTTCTTTCTCTTCGGCCTCTTCTTTCTCTTCGGCCTCTTCTTTCTCTTTGGCCTCTTCGGCCTCTTCTTTCTCTTCAGCCTCTTCGGCCTCTTCTTTCTCTTTGGCCTCTTCTTTCTCTTCGGCCTCTTCGGCCTCTTCTTTCTCTTCGGCCTCTTCGGCCTCTTCTTTCTCTTTGGCCTCTTCTTTCTCTTCGGCCTCTTCTTTCTCTTCGGCCTCTTCTTTCTCTTCGGCCTCTTCTTTCTCTTCGGCCTCTTCGGCCTCTTCTTTCTCTTCGGCCTCTTCTTTCTCTTCGGCCTCTTCTTTCTCTTCGGCCTCTTCTTTCTCTTCGGCCTCTTCTTTCTCTTCGGCCTCTTCTTTCTCTTCGGCCTCTTCGGCCTCTTCTTTCTCTTCGGCCTCTTCTTTCTCTTCGGCCTCTTCTTTCTCTTCGGCCTCTTCTTTCTCTTCGGCCTCTTCGGCCTCTTCTTTCTCTTTGGCCTGTTCTTTCTCTTCGGCCTCTTCGGCCTCTTGTTTCTCTTCGGCCTCTTCTTTCTCTTCGGCCTCTTCGGCCTCTTCTTTCTCTTCGGCCTCTTCTTTCTCTTCGGCCTCTTCGGCCTCTTCTTTCTCTTCGGCCTCTTCTTTCTCTTTGGCCTCTTCTTTCTCTTTGGCCTCTTCTTTCTCTTTGGCCTCTTCTTTCTCTTTGGCCTCTTCTTTCTCTTTGGCCTCTTATTTCTCTTCGGCCTCTTCTTTCTCTTTGGCCTCTTCTTTCTCTTTGGCCTCTTATTTCTCTTCGGCCTCTTCAGCCTCTTCTTTCTCTTCGGCCTCTTCTTTCTCTTCGGCCTCTTCCGCCTCTTCTTTCCCTTTCGGCCTCTTCTTTCTCTTCGGCCTCTTCTTCCTCTTCGGCCTCTTCTTTCTCTTCGGCCTCTTCTTTCTCTTCGGCCTCTTCTTTCTCTTCGGCCTCTTCTTTCTCTTCGGCCTCTTCTTTCTCTTCGGCCTCTTCGGCCTCTTCTTTCTCTTTGGCCTCTTCGGCCTCTTCTTTCTCTTTGGCCTCTTCTTTCTCTTTGGCCTCTTCTTTCTCTTTGGCCTCTTCTTTCTCTTTGGCCTCTTCTTTCTCTTCGGCCTCTTCGGCCTCTTCGGCCTCTTCGGCCTCTTCTTTCTCTTCGGCCTCTTCTTTCTCTTTGGCCTCTTCTTTCTCTTCGGCCTCTTCTTTCTCTTTGGCCTCTTCTTTCTCTTCGGCCTCTTCTTTCTCTTCGGCCTCTTCTTTCTCTTCGGCCTCTTCTTTCTCTTCGGCCTCTTCTTTCTCTTCGGCCTCTTCTTTCTCTTCGGCCTCTTCTTTCTCTTCGGCCTCTTCTTTCTCTTCGGCCTCTTCTGCCTCTTCGGCCTCTTCTGCCTCTTCGGCCTCTTCTGCCTCTTCGGCCTCTTCGGCCTCTTCTGCCTCTTCGGCCTCTTCGGCCTCTTCGGCCTTTTTGGCCTCTTCGGCCTCTTTGGCCTCTTCGGCCTCTTCGGTCTCTTTGGCCTCTTCTTTCTCTTTGGCCTCTTCTTTCTCTTTGGCCTCTTCTTTCTCTTTGGCCTCTTCTTTCTCTTTGGCCTCTTCTTTCTCTTTGGCCTCTTCTTTCTCTTTGGCCTCTTCTTTCTCTTTGGCCTCTTCTTTCTCTTTGGCCTCTTCTTTCTCTTTGGCCTCTTCTTTCTCTTTGGCCTCTTCTTTCTCTTTGGCCTCTTCTTTCTCTTTGGCCTCTTCTTTCTCTTTGGCCTCTTCTTTCTCTTTGGCCTCTTCTTTCTCTTTGGCCTCTTCTTTCTCTTTGGCCTCTTCTTTCTCTTCGGCCTCTTCTTTCTCTTCGGCCTCTTCTTTCTCTTCGGCCTCTTCGGCCTCTTCGGCCTCTTCGGCCTCTTCTTTCTCTTCGGCCTCTTCTTTCTCTTCGGCCTCTTCGGCCTCTTCGGCCTCTTCGGCCTCTTTGGCCTCTTCGGCCTCTTTGGCCTCTTCGGCCTCTTCGGCCTCTTCGGCCTCTTTGGCCTCTTCGGCCTCTTCGGCCTCTTCTTTCTCTTCGGCCTCTTCTTTCTCTTCGGCCTCTTCGGCCTCTTCGGCCTCTTTGGCCTCTTTGGCCTCTTCGGCCTCTTTGGCCTCTTCGGCCTCTTCGGCCTCTTCTTTCTCTTCGGCCTCTTCTTTCTCTTCGGCCTCTTCGGCCTCTTCGGCCTCTTCGGCCTCTTCGGCCTCTTTGGCCTCTTCGGCCTCTTTGGCCTCTTCGGCCTCTTTGGCCTCTTCGGCCTCTTTGGCCTCTTTGGCCTCTTTGGCCTCTTTGGCCTCTTCGGCCTCTTCTTTCTCTTCGGCCTCTTCTTTCTCTTCGGCCTCTTCTTTCTCTTTGGCCTCTTCGGCCTCTTCTTTCTCTTTGGCCTCTTCTTTCTCTTTGGCCTCTTCTTTCTCTTTGGCCTCTTCTTTCTCTTCGGCCTCTTCTTTCTCTTTGGCCTCTTCTTTCTCTTCTGCCTCTTCTTTCTCTTTGGCCTCTTCTTTCTCTTCGGCCTCTTCTTTCTCTTCGGCCTCTTCGGCCTCTTCGGCCTCTTTGGCCTCTTCTTTCTCTTCGTCCTCTTCTTTCTCTTCGGCCTCTTCTTTCTCTTCGGCCTCTTCTTTCTCTTTGGCCTCTTCTTTCTCTTTGGCCTCTTCTTTCTCTTCGGCCTCTTCTTTCTCTTTGGACTCTTCTTTCTCTTCGGACTCTTCGGCCTCTTCGGACTCTTCGGCCTCTTCTTTCTCTTCGGCCTCTTCTTTCTCTTCGGCCTCTTCTTTCTCTTCGGCCTCTTCGGCCTCTTCTTTCTCTTTGGCCTCTTCTTTCTCTTTTGCCTCTTCTTTCTCTTTGGCCTCTTCTTTCTCTTTGGCCTCTTCTTTCTCTTTGGCCTCTTCTTTCTCTTTGGCCTCTTCTTTCTCTTTGGCCTCTTCTTTCTCTTTGGCCTCTTCTTTCTCTTCGGCCTCTTCTTTCTCTTCGGCCTCTTCGGCCTCTTCTTTCTCTTCGGCCTCTTCTTTCTCTTCGGCCTCTTCGGCCTCTTCTTTCTCTTCGGCCTCTTCGGCCTCTTCTTTCTCTTTGGCCTCTTCTTTCTCTTCGGCCTCTTCTTTCTCTTTGGCCTCTTCTTTCTCTTCGTCCTCTTTGGCCTCTTCTTTCTCTTTGGCCTCTTCTTTCTCTTCGGCCTCTTCTTTCTCTTCGGCCTCTTCAGCCTCTTCTTTCTCTTCGGCCTCTTCTTTCTCTTCGGCCTCTTCTTTCTCTTTGGCCTCTTCGGCCTCTTCTTTCTCTTCGGCCTCTTCGGCCTCTTCTTTCTCTTCGGCCTCTTCTTTCTCTTTGGCCTCTTCTTTCTCTTTGGCCTCTTCTTTCTCTTTGGCCTCTTCTTTCTCTTTGGCCTCTTCTTTCTCTTTGGCCTCTTCTTTCTCTTTGGCCTCTTCTTTCTCTTTGGCCTCTTCTTTCTCTTTGGCCTCTTCTTTCTCTTTGGCCTCTTCTTTCTCTTTGGCCTCTTCTTTCTCTTTGGCCTCTTCTTTCTCTTTGGCCTCTTCTTTCTCTTCGGCCTCTTCTTTCTCTTCGGCCTCTTCGGCCTCTTCTTTCTCTTTGGCCTCTTCTTTCTCTTCGGCCTCTTCTTTCTCTTCGGCCTCTTCTTTCTCTTTGGCCTCTTCTTTCTCTTCGGCCTCTTCTTTCTCTTCGGCCTCTTCGGCCTCTTCTTTCTCTTTGGCCTCTTCTTTCTCTTCGGCCTCTTCTTTCTCTTTGGCCTCTTCTTTCTCTTCGGCCTCTTTGGCCTCTTCTTTCTCTTCGGCCTCTTTGGCCTCTTCTTTCTCTTCGGCCTCTTCTTTCTCTTCGGCCTCTTCTTTCTCTTCGGCCTCTTCTTTCTCTTCGGCCTCTTCGGCCTCTTCGGCCTCTTCTTTCTCTTCGGCCTCTTCTTTCTCTTTGGCCTCTTCGGCCTCTTCGGCCTCTTCTTTCTCTTCGGCCTCTTTGGCCTCTTCTTTCTCTTCGGCCTCTTTGGCCTCTTCTTTCTCTTCGGCCTCTTTGGCCTCTTCTTTCTCTTCGGCCTCTTTGGCCTCTTCTTTCTCTTTGGCCTCTTCTTTCTCTTCGGCCCTCTTCTTTCTCTTTGGCCTCTTTGGCTCTTCTTTCTCTTCGGCCTCTTCTTTCTCTTCGGCCTCTTTCTTTCTCTTCGGCCTTCTCTTTCTCTTCGGCCTCTTCTTCTCTCGGCCTCTTCTTTCTCTTCGGCCTCTTCTTTCTCTTCGGCCTCTTCTTTCTCTTCTTTCTCTTCGGCCTCTTATTTCTCTTCGGCCTCTTATTTCTCTTCGGCCTCTTCTTTCTCTTCGGCCTCTTCTTTCTCTTCGGCCTCTTCGGCCTCTTCTTTCTCTTCGGCCTCTTCGGCCTCTTCTTTCTCTTTGGCCTCTTCTTTCTCTTTGGCCTCTTCTTTCTCTTCGGCCTCTTCTTTCTCTTCGGCCTCTTCTTTCTCTTCGGCCTCTTATTTCTCTTCGGCCTCTTCTTTCTCTTCGGCCTCTTCTTTCTCTTCGGCCTCTTCTTTCTCTTCGGCCTCTTCTTTCTCTTCGGCCTCTTCTTTCTCTTCGGCCTCTTCTTTCTCTTCGGCCTCTTCTTTCTCTTCTTTCTCTTCGGCCTCTTCGGCCTCTTCTTTCTCTTCGGCCTCTTCTTTCTCTTCGGCCTCTTCGGCCTCTTCTTTCTCTTCGGCCTCTTCGGCCTCTTCTTTCTCTTCGGCCTCTTCGGCCTCTTCTTTCTCTTCGGCCTCTTCTTTCTCTTCGGCCTTTTCGGCCTCTTCTTTCTCTTCGGCCTCTTCTTTCTCTTTGGCCTCTTCTTTCTCTTTGGCCTCTTCTTTCTCTTTGGCCTCTTCTTTCTCTTTGGCCTCTTCTTTCTCTTTGGCCTCTTCTTTCTCTTTGGCCTCTTCTTTCTCTTTGGCCTCTTCTTTCTCTTTGGCCTCTTCTTTCTCTTTGGCCTCTTCTTTCTCTTCGGCCTCTTCTTTCTCTTTGGCCTCTTCTTTCTCTTCGGCCTCTTCTTTCTCTTTGGCCTCTTCTTTCTCTTTGGCCTCTTCTTTCTCTTCGGCCTCTTTGGCCTCTTCTTTCTCTTCGTCCTCTTTGGCCTCTTCTTTCTCTTCGGCCTCTTATTTCTCTTCGGCCTCTTCTTTCTCTTCGGCCTCTTCAGCCTCTTCTTTCTCTTCGGCCTCTTCTTTCTCTTCGGCCTCTTCTTTCTCTTCGGCCTCTTCTTTCTCTTTGGCCTCTTCTTTCTCTTCGGCCTCTTTGGCCTCTTCTTTCTCTTCGGCCTCTTTGGCCTCTTCTTTCTCTTTGGCCTCTTCTTTCTCTTTGGCCTCTTCTTTCTCTTTGGCCTCTTCTTTCTCTTTGGCCTCTTCTTTCTCTTCGTGCCTCTTATTTTCTCTTCGGCCTCTTCTTTCTCTTCGGCCCTCTTCAGCCTCCTTCTTTTCTCTTCCGGCCTCTTCTTTCTCTTCGGCCTCTTCGGCCTCTTCGGCCTCTTCGGCCTCTTCTTTCTCTTCGGCCTCTTCTTTCTCTTCGGCCTCTTCTTTCTCTTCGGCCTCTTCTTTCTCTTTGGCCTCTTCGGCCTCTTCGGCCTCTTCTTTCTCTTCGGCCTCTTTGGCCTCTTCTTTCTCTTCGGCCTCTTTGGCCTCTTCTTTCTCTTCGGCCTCTTTGGCCTCTTCTTTCTCTTCTTTCTCTTTGGCCTCTTCTTTCTCTTCGGCCTTCTTCTTTCTCTTCGGCCTCTTCTTTCTCTTCGGCCTCTTCTTTCTCTTCGGCCTCTTCGGCCTCTTCTTTCTCTTCGGCCTCTTCTTTCTCTTCGGGCCTCTTCTTTCTCTTCGGCCTCTTCTTTCTCTTCGGCCTCTTCTTTCTCTTCTTTCTCTTCGGCCTCTTCTTTCTCTTCGGCCTCTTCTTTCTCTTCGGCCTCTTCGGCCTCCTTCTTTCTCTTCGGCCTCTCTCTTTCTCTTTGGCCTCTTCTTTCTCTTTGGCCTCTTCTTCTCTTTGGCCTCTTCTTTCTCTTGGCCTCTTCTTTCTCTTCGGCCTCTTCTTTCTCTCGGCCTCTTCTTTCTCTTCGGCCTCTTCGGCCTCTTCGGCCTATTCTTTCTCTTTGGCCTCTTCTTTCTCTTCGGCCTCTTCTTTCTCTTCGGCCTCTTCTTTCTCTTTGGCCTCTTCTCTTTCTCTTCGGCCTCTTCTTTCCTCTCGGCCTCTTCTTCTCTTCGGCCTCTTCTTTCTCTTCGGCCTCTTCTTTCTCTTCGGCCTCTTCTTCTCTTCGGCCTCTTCTTTCTCTTCGGCCTCTTCTTTCTCTTCGGCCTCTTCTTTCTCTTCGGCCTCTTCTTTCTCTTCGGCCTCTTCTTTCTCTTGGCCTCTTCTTTCTCTTTGGCCTTCTTCTTTCTCTTTGGCCTCTTCTTTCTCTTCGGCCTCATTCTTTCTCTTCGGCCTCTTTCTTTCTCTTCGGCCTCTTCGGCCTCTTCTTTCTCTTCGGCCTCTTCTTTCTCTTTGGCCTCTTCTTTCCTCTTTGGCCTCTTCTTCTCTTTGGCCTCTTCTTTCTCCTTGGCCTCTTCTTTCTCTTTGGGCCTCTTCTTTCTCTTCGGCCTCTTCTTTCTCTTCGGCCTCTTCTTTCTCTTCGGCCTCTTCGGCCTCTTCGGCCTATTCGGCCATCTTCTTCTCTTTGGCCTCTTCTTTCTCTTCGGCCTCTTCTTTCTCTTCGGCCTCTTCTTTCTCTTTGGCCTCTTCTTTCTCTTCGGCCTCTTCTTTCTCTTCGGCCTCTTCTTTCTCTTCGGCCTCTTCTTTCTCTTCGGCCTCTTCGGCCTCTTCGGCCTCTTCTTTCTCTTTGGCCTCTTCTTTCTCTTCGGCCTCTTCTTTCTCTTCGGCCTCTTCTTTCTCTTTGGCCTCTTCTTTCTCTTCGGCCTCTTCTTTCTCTTCGGCCTCTTCTTTCTCTTCGGCCTCTTCTTTCTCTTCGGCCTCTTCTTTCTCTTCGGCCTCTTCGGCCTCTTCGGCCTCTTCTTTCTCTTTGGCCTCTTCTTTCTCTTTGGCCTCTTCTTTCTCTTCGGCCTCTTCTTTCTCTTCGGCCTCTTCTTTCTCTTCGGCCTCTTCTTTCTCTTCGGCCTCTTCTTTCTCTTCGGCCTCTTCTTTCTCTTCGGCCTCTTCTTTCTCTTCGGCCTCTTCTTTCTCTTCGGCCTCTTCTTTCTCTTCGGCCTCTTCGTTCTCTTCGGCCTCTTCTTTCTCTTCGGCCTCTTCGGCCTCTTCGGCCTCTTCGGCCTCTTCGGCCTCTTCGGCCTCTTCGGCCTCTTCGGCCTCTTCTTTCTCTTCGGCCTCTTCTTTCTCTTCGGCCTCTTTGTTTTCCTCTTTCTCCTCTTTGTCTCATCTCAGCTAATTATATTGGTTACTTTAATGAATCATTTATTTTATTTTTGAAGTCTTTATGATTACTGATGGTGTAGTCAGCTTATAGAGCACCAAAGGGATCAGTTTTTGGAGTTTTTCTTTCTGTGCCCAAATCTTTTATCTCTTACTTTAAATAATTTTGGTGTTAAATCAATATATTTTTTTTCTTCCAGATTATTGTGCTAGTAAGTTTGCAGCCATTGGATTTGCAGAATCTGTTGGTCTTGAAATGTTTGCTCTGAACAAGACCGGAGTTAAGACCACCATAGTTTGTCCATATTTTATAAACACTGGAATGTTCGATGGATGTTCAACCAAGTACGTATTCTAGAAATAAGTACAGCAATATTCTAACATTAGCTTTTGAAATGTGGGCTACTTTCAGTAGGTGGCACCATAGAGCAAGTTATCTTCCTCTTGGATGAGAGCTACATAATAAATTATAATAGTCTTGCCAATTTCAAAAGGCTGAGGCAGAAATGTGGTGTTGTGTGTGTATGTATATATATATATATATATATATATATATATATATATATATTATATATATATATATATATTATATATATATAATCTCCTGTGCTATCACTTTCTAGGGAATAAAATGAGAATCATACATCTAAAGGGTGAAAACCTGTTTTGGTCATAGGATGATCATGCAGGTGCACCACAGTTTGTTCCATGGCAGAGCGCCCTTTAAAGCAGCCAGGCAATTGTGTATTTGTCACATGACCAAGACCGGTTCTTAGCTGCGTCAAAGTAAACAGTAAAAGTTCCTCTACAGTAAGTGAAGGAGAGCTCTTAACCCCTCACATAGTTTGTGATTTTACTTTTGAATAGCTGTAGGACAAGTTGCAGTGGTGCATTTGCAGGGAGTTAAATGGGGGGGGGAGTAGCTCTGCCATTTTCTTCTTTCTTTTGTTACTGTGTGAGCTATAACCTTTTCTATTGGTAAATATGATTATAGCCAAATTTGTACATTTTTAAAGAAAAACCTCTATCGTGTTGGGCCTCTTGGTGCTGAGACCCCACCTGTTAGCCAGAGTGGTGCAGGAGATGAGCTCCACAGACTTATGACTTATAATCCATCTCCACCAGGGAGTGAAGAATGTTGCTTTGCACGTCACTCACCATATTAAACAGCACTACGACCCCCCAACCGATCAAAATTTTCACTTGTCAAATGATTCTGTAAATGACAGTAACACCTTACAAATCCCAAGCAAAGAATGCACAGTACAGTAGAATTTGGCAGAAGTTTCCATTGCACTATGAACAATTTTAATTTCATAAACTGGAAAATCTTTACAAGTCGGGTTACACCCTTTATACTTATAGTGAATACTGAACACTCTGCCTCTTCTAGATCTGCCTCATGATGGAATGCCACACCAACTTCCTATTAGCATACATACATAAGCAGCATGAAAAAAAAACATGAAAGACCAGCTCAACTGTGCCATTGTTATCTGGGCGTCACGGAATTACAGCCATGTCAGCTTTCTTGTGCACTTGTCAAAACAATATCCAGCGCTACTCTATAACTATAGGAAATAGGTTCTCTGCAGTTAACCATTTGTTTAAAAAAAAAAAACCACACTATCCGATTCAGGTGTTTTAATAAATTTCTAGTGTGTAAAATGTTCTTTTTTTAGGAAGTGTCTACAATAGAATAAAAAAATACAAAAAGTGAAAACACAATGAAAAAAATAAAAATATAATATATAATATATATATATATATATATATATAGATAAACACCCCAACTTACAATGTCTGGTTTCACCCCCCAAATGGCAACAACTATAATGAATAGAGATGAGCGCATATACTTGGTCAAGTATACCTGTTTGCTTGAGTATCAGGGAATTCGATACTCTGACATGTTTGGTGGCTAGAATTAGCTTGGCGGCTGCATCAGGTGACCTGGGTGTATGTAGACCCAGGTCACCTGATGCTCAATTCACTTGCCTTTCTTAGTTGACAGGGAGAGCTGCTGGAGCAGGGACAGAGGTAGTGTTGGGTTGTAAGCCATAGTTTTAATAGATAGGTGACACACTGTAACATGAAAAAAGAAAAACTATATTACATATAATATACCAGTATTATATGGTATACAGATAGTGGTACACTGTGCTGGTATATAGCTAGTATATACATCAGTTTTATATAGTGCTACAGTTTGTGTTATTGGAGCACGTAGTAGGAGTACTAGCATTGATCCACAACTACCCAAAAGCGCTTTTTAGGACTAGTGATATCCCTGTGTGACACAGAAGAAAAATAATAATCTGACATGAGTATAGTATACCAGTATTAGAGGGTCTACTCAGACTGATAGTGGTACAGTATACAGCTAGTACAGCTAATACAGCAGCCTTAGATGCATCCATGCGTGCTCCCCCTGCTGTTCCCCTTCCATTTCTGTGGTGTTTCTATCACTTTCTGGTAGACCAGACACCCTCCCCTCTGCTGAGTAGGAGGTCCTGAAAAAAAGTTCTAATCTCGCATTGACTTTAATGGGGTTTGTTACTTGTTTAAGCATTTGAGTATTGAAAAATACTTGACATTAAAGCGAGCATAATAACTAAACAGTGAGACTTCAGGTTTTATATTTTCACAGCAGGTGATCAGCCTGGTTGCTATGGGCAGTACACCCAGCTCAAGTCTGTGCCAGTTCTGTATATGAGGCCATTTTGTTTTTTAATGCACCAAACTCTGTATTTGCTTATTTTGTCCATTGTTAATGTAAGCTATAGACTTTCTATGTATTGTGTAAACTAGGAGAAAAATATCTTTATGCATGGAGAATTCTCATCTCTATCTTCTTCTGTCCTTCCAGATGGCCAAGGTTTATGCCAATTTTAGACCCAGATTACGCGAGCAAGAAGATTTGTGATGCCATCCTAAAGGAACAAGTGTACTTGGTGATGCCTCGCAGTCTCTACATTATGTTGGTTAAAAAAGTGAGTCCAGGATTTATAATCATACTCAAGATAACAGGAGAAAAAGATAACAGAAATAATATATAACATTTAAAATGGTTTACTGTATTTTGCAGTGTATAAGACGATCCCCAACTTTTCCAGTTAAAAATAGAGTTTGGGATATACTCGCTGTATAAGACTACCCTCTTCCACACACACCAAATAAAAAACATCAGAAAGCAGCAAGATCTGAGAGGCAGAGAAGGAGATACAGTAAGGGTGGGTTCACACTACCGAATTCTCGCGGAAAACTCCGCGGAATTCCGCAGTATGTCCGCGCTCACGGCCGCGCGCCTTTCCGCCGGCTCCATAGACACCATTCTATGGGCTGGCGTATTCCGCTATAGCGAATACGCCGGGCCATAGAATGATGTCTATGGAGCCGGGGAAAGGCGCGCGGCCGTGCGTGCGGACAGCCGACGGAATTCCACGGAGTTTATCCGCGAGAATTCCGTAGTGTGTTATCCTACCAGTATTAGGGTGGGTTCAAGGGCAGGCCAGATGGGTGAAAGAGGTGTGCTTTTCTGGGCACAGTGCCACTCTACCATATCATTTTTTTTCCCCATACCCTGGACGCCTGCAGCATGCTCTGCCTTTATAAGTTCACTGCATACAGTGGGGATGCAAGCATTCATGAGCTCCCCACCATATGCGGTGACTGCAGATTCTCCACTCCAGTTTCGAAAGTTTTTCAGCCTGCCCTATAAGACATATAGCCCTATAAGACTGGCATTCAAGATGACCCTGACCCTTGAGAACCGGAAGATGCTGTACATATACACTGGTATGTGATCGTGAACAAGGATATGTTGGTTATCGTTGACAATGGCCTCTGTTAGGCTAGTTTTTCCTATTTTTTGTGACATTTAAAAAAGTAAGTCAATGGAAAACAGATTCTGCAGTATGGCATACATCATATCCATTTTTTCCCCCCTTTAAC